>NW_027271630.1:600000-814377 GCF_040938485.1 Diadema antillarum
TTACTTTTTTTCTTCAATTTTGTATTACATATTCGTCCATGAAGAAATCACGTTCGTATATAAACGCACCTATACACACACACAGACACACAGACACACACCATATCCCTCTTTTTTGTGTTGGAGACCACATTGCTTCGACTGCTGCAAAATTTTGCAGGCTGACTTTGTCAAACCGATCATAGTATGTAATGACGACGACGGAAGTGTTGTACTTTGAACAATTGTCTTTCAAGACCATGTCATTGTTTTGTACTTTGATGACGTCATCACACTGAAAATTGTGATTAAAGGCAAGGTATCAAAACCAGCCGATTATAGGCTTTATGTCTACGGCGCGTATTTTTCCCAAGTTGCCAGAAATGGCATAGCGACATCAGTCGTTACAAGGCCGCATTTCCGTCTAGCAATGCAATACATGTTCACACGGCCACGATTGTTGAGTGGGCATTGACTTTTACCCCCTGTAATATCTATACATTTCTTTTTTGTCTTACCATTTCCGGGGATGTCCCGTGGCCGAGTGGTTAGAGAAACGGTTTTGCATGCACGCTCAATATAACTTCAAGGTGCCTATATCACATTCTTTTCTTTGTCGATCACAGATGACCGACACCTGATGACCCCAAGCGTATCACCTAACTCGTCAGCGTGACGAGTTTCATATCTCGTTTTTTATTCTTCTTTCTTTCTGCCACATTTTGTGTCGTCAATATCTCAACAATGACATTACGGAATAACATAACATTTTCAGTCAACATGTCTCATAACAATATCTAGCCACAATAAGGTTTTCATGACAGTAACATATCTATGACGTCATCTAGGCGCCATTTTGTGATTTTCGGACCTTGTCACATGATCGATCATAACTTCATAACTAGATATCATTTCTGTATCATTTTCGGTGGACATAAAGTTCAGGTCAGGGTCTATCTTACGTTTTAACGCTAGTTACCAAGGTCATCATTACGCGCGCGTTTGCGCGCGTCAAAATTTTAAAAGGCTCAAAATGACTTCCCAATGGGAAATCTCGAAGTTTCAGACAATTCTAAGCGTTTCAAACATTTTCTCGCGTGCGCGTCCGTCCGCGCAATTTCGCGCGCAGAGGGCGTAACCAACATGAAAATGCATTTTTTTGACTGATTTGGATTTCTGATACTTTGAGTAACAATATCCATTGATTTCCGATCGATTTTGACCTATAACAAAGGAATGCACTGGCGTCAAAGTTGAAATTCCGCGCGCGCGTCTTTCTGCAAATATAGTGAAAAAACATGTTTTTGTTTATGTCGCCATAGCTCTTTAAATCGTCCATTGACCCTATATTTCTATTGCATATTACAAAAGCATATGAATTGGAAATAACGTTTCAAGTACCAATATTGCCAGGAAAACTCATGACGTCATCATATCATCATCTGAAATCAAAAAAGTGGAATTAATTTTTTTGAGGTACTGTTTCTGTCATTCATTTACTCGTATCTCTGTTGTTTAAGCTCAATATTATCCCAAATTCAGATATGTTGTACTTTGAACATTTGCCTTTTAAGTCCATATCATGCTTTTGATATTTGATGACGTCATCATACCTTAAATTGTGATTAAAGGTAAAGACGCAAAATCGGACAAGTTTACGTGTATTGTCTATGGGAGGTGAGTTTTTTTTAAACCATGCATTGACTTAACAACGTTTAAGCACCTTTATCTCAGCTGATTTTGTTTCATTTCCTCTGAAAATTAAGTATGTTGCAGCTGTGACAATAAGCTGCAGTAATCATGCATTTTATTCTTTGAAATCTCCTCATGAGGTTGACAATTTTGCAATTTAAAACTGAAAATGAGAATGGAATGTGGACGAAACGATTCCTGATTCATCTTTCACGTACATAAATCTACGTTCCTCTAATTTTCTCGTCGAGACGTATGGCCGAGTGGTTAGAGGCGTCGTCTCAGAAACGTGAGGTTGCACACGTACGGGTTCGAACCTCACAAGAGCACGAACGAAAATAATTATTTTTTTAATTTGTTTTTTCTTCAATGGAGTACTACACCTTCGTCCATGTAGAAATCACGTTCGCATGTAAACACAACTATACGCACACACTCACATAGTATCCCTTTGTTTTGCGTTGGAGACTGCATTACTTCGACTGCTGCAAAATTTTGCAGGCTGGGCTTTTCAAACTGATTTAAAATATTGTAATAAAATGAAATTTGTTCATATCAATTCAGTAACACAATGTAGTCGTGGTTACTTTGTGCTGATTTATACATGGAACAAGCTATACATTGTAAAAAAGGTATTTGAATTGTTCCTTTAAGTCAGTCTTCTGTATTGATGATTATTTGTCAATTAGTGGTTTTTGTGGAGTTTCAGATAGTGATAAAAAGTATAGATGATAAGTACAGCGATAATTCCTACAGTTAGTTCAAAGTTGTGTTACAGAGGTTTGATACATACATTTAGCATTGTGTGTGTGTGTACGTGTGTATACAGGTTGGCCATATGACACATTCTAGACAATTAATCTTAATTAATTAGCAAACGTGATCAGCTATGGAACTGAATATGGTACTAATGTATGATGTTAATGATTCTAATTAAACTGTGACGAGTTTAAAGGGATAGCTTAACTGTGTGTAAAAATAAAGCAATAATAAGGAAATTTTAAGGGAATTTGATAACCATGCCTATAATAATTTCATACAGGTACTAATAGCTGCCTCATGTTCATGTGATCGATCGTCATGTCAATAGCAAACTGACAACGTACGATGAATATGTTATACATTGAACAACTTTCAAGTCCATATCGTTATTTTCTAATTTGATGACGTCATCATGCTAGAAGGTATGGTTAAAGGCGAGATATCGAAATCAGCGAAGATTGTACGTTATGTCTATGAAAGGGGATTTTTGTTTTTTATCCATGCATTGACTCGATAACGCTCGAGCACCTTTACCTCACTTGATTTTGATTTCCTCTGAAACTTAAGTATGTTGTAGCTGAGACAATAAGCTGCAGTAATCATACATTTTATTATTTTTTTTTATCTTCTCACCAGGTTGAGTATTTTGCAGCATAAAACTGAAAATGAGAATGGAATGTGGACAAAACGATTCCCGATTCATCTTTCACATACATAAGTTTACGTTCCTCATATTTTCTCGCCGAGACGTATGGCCGAGTGGTTAAAGGCGACGTCTCAGAGACGTGAGGTTGCGGGTTCGAACCCCACAAGATCACGAAACAAAATACTTAGCTATTTTACTTTTTTTCTTCAATTTTGTATTACATATTCGTCCATGAAGAAATCACGTTCGTATATAAACGCACCTATACACACACACAGACACACAGACACACACCATATCCCTCTTTTTTGTGTTGGAGACCACATTGCTTCGACTGCTGCAAAATTTTGCAGGCTGACTTTGTCAAACCGATCATAGTATGTAATGACGACGACGGAAGTGTTGTACTTTGAACAATTGTCTTTCAAGACCATGTCATTGTTTTGTACTTTGATGACGTCATCACACTGAAAATTGTGATTAAAGGCAAGGTATCAAAACCAGCCGATTATAGGCTTTATGTCTACGGCGCGTATTTTTCCCAAGTTGCCAGAAATGGCATAGCGACATCAGTCGTTACAAGGCCGCATTTCCGTCTAGCAATGCAATACATGTTCACACGGCCACGATTGTTGAGTGGGCATTGACTTTTACCCCCTGTAATATCTATACATTTCTTTTTTGTCTTACCATTTCCGGGGATGTCCCGTGGCCGAGTGGTTAGAGAAACGGTTTTGCATGCACGCTCAATATAACTTCAAGGTGCCTATATCACATTCTTTTCTTTGTCGATCACAGATGACCGACACCTGATGACCCCAAGCGTATCACCTAACTCGTCAGCGTGACGAGTTTCATATCTCGTTTTTTATTCTTCTTTCTTTCTGCCACATTTTGTGTCGTCAATATCTCAACAATGACATTACGGAATAACATAACATTTTCAGTCAACATGTCTCATAACAATATCTAGCCACAATAAGGTTTTCATGACAGTAACATATCTATGACGTCATCTAGGCGCCATTTTGTGATTTTCGGACCTTGTCACATGATCGATCATAACTTCATAACTAGATATCATTTCTGTATCATTTTCGGTGGACATAAAGTTCAGGTCAGGGTCTATCTTACGTTTTAACGCTAGTTACCAAGGTCATCATTACGCGCGCGTTTGCGCGCGTCAAAATTTTAAAAGGCTCAAAATGACTTCCCAATGGGAAATCTCGAAGTTTCAGACAATTCTAAGCGTTTCAAACATTTTCTCGCGTGCGCGTCCGTCCGCGCAATTTCGCGCGCAGAGGGCGTAACCAACATGAAAATGCATTTTTTTGACTGATTTGGATTTCTGATACTTTGAGTAACAATATCCATTGATTTCCGATCGATTTTGACCTATAACAAAGGAATGCACTGGCGTCAAAGTTGAAATTCCGCGCGCGCGTCTTTCTGCAAATATAGTGAAAAAACATGTTTTTGTTTATGTCGCCATAGCTCTTTAAATCGTCCATTGACCCTATATTTCTATTGCATATTACAAAAGCATATGAATTGGAAATAACGTTTCAAGTACCAATATTGCCAGGAAAACTCATGACGTCATCATATCATCATCTGAAATCAAAAAAGTGGAATTAATTTTTTTGAGGTACTGTTTCTGTCATTCATTTACTCGTATCTCTGTTGTTTAAGCTCAATATTATCCCAAATTCAGATATGTTGTACTTTGAACATTTGCCTTTTAAGTCCATATCATGCTTTTGATATTTGATGACGTCATCATACCTTAAATTGTGATTAAAGGTAAAGACGCAAAATCGGACAAGTTTACGTGTATTGTCTATGGGAGGTGAGTTTTTTTTAAACCATGCATTGACTTAACAACGTTTAAGCACCTTTATCTCAGCTGATTTTGTTTCATTTCCTCTGAAAATTAAGTATGTTGCAGCTGTGACAATAAGCTGCAGTAATCATGCATTTTATTCTTTGAAATCTCCTCATGAGGTTGACAATTTTGCAATTTAAAACTGAAAATGAGAATGGAATGTGGACGAAACGATTCCTGATTCATCTTTCACGTACATAAATCTACGTTCCTCTAATTTTCTCGTCGAGACGTATGGCCGAGTGGTTAGAGGCGTCGTCTCAGAAACGTGAGGTTGCACACGTACGGGTTCGAACCTCACAAGAGCACGAACGAAAATAATTATTTTTTTAATTTGTTTTTTCTTCAATGGAGTACTACACCTTCGTCCATGTAGAAATCACGTTCGCATGTAAACACAACTATACGCACACACTCACATAGTATCCCTTTGTTTTGCGTTGGAGACTGCATTACTTCGACTGCTGCAAAATTTTGCAGGCTGGGCTTTTCAAACTGATTTAAAATATTGTAATAAAATGAAATTTGTTCATATCAATTCAGTAACACAATGTAGTCGTGGTTACTTTGTGCTGATTTATACATGGAACAAGCTATACATTGTAAAAAAGGTATTTGAATTGTTCCTTTAAGTCAGTCTTCTGTATTGATGATTATTTGTCAATTAGTGGTTTTTGTGGAGTTTCAGATAGTGATAAAAAGTATAGATGATAAGTACAGCGATAATTCCTACAGTTAGTTCAAAGTTGTGTTACAGAGGTTTGATACATACATTTAGCATTGTGTGTGTGTGTACGTGTGTATACAGGTTGGCCATATGACACATTCTAGACAATTAATCTTAATTAATTAGCAAACGTGATCAGCTATGGAACTGAATATGGTACTAATGTATGATGTTAATGATTCTAATTAAACTGTGACGAGTTTAAAGGGATAGCTTAACTGTGTGTAAAAATAAAGCAATAATAAGGAAATTTTAAGGGAATTTGATAACCATGCCTATAATAATTTCATACAGGTACTAATAGCTGCCTCATGTTCATGTGATCGATCGTCATGTCAATAGCAAACTGACAACGTACGATGAATATGTTATACATTGAACAACTTTCAAGTCCATATCGTTATTTTCTAATTTGATGACGTCATCATGCTAGAAGGTATGGTTAAAGGCGAGATATCGAAATCAGCGACGATTGTACGTTATGTCTATGAAAGGGGATTTTTGTTTTTTATCCATGCATTGACTCGATAACGCTCGAGCACCTTTACCTCACTTGATTTTGATTTCCTCTGAAACTTAAGTATGTTGTAGCTGAGACAATAAGCTGCAGTAATCATACATTTTATTATTTTTTTTTATCTTCTCACCAGGTTGAGTATTTTGCAGCATAAAACTGAAAATGAGAATGGAATGTGGACAAAACGATTCCCGATTCATCTTTCACATACATAAGTTTACGTTCCTCATATTTTCTCGCCGAGACGTATGGCCGAGTGGTTAAAGGCGACGTCTCAGAGACGTGAGGTTGCGGGTTCGAACCCCACAAGATCACGAAACAAAATACTTAGCTATTTTACTTTTTTTCTTCAATTTTGTATTACATATTCGTCCATGAAGAAATCACGTTCGTATATAAACGCACCTATACACACACACAGACACACAGACACACACCATATCCCTCTTTTTTGTGTTGGAGACCACATTGCTTCGACTGCTGCAAAATTTTGCAGGCTGACTTTGTCAAACCGATCATAGTATGTAATGACGACGACGGAAGTGTTGTACTTTGAACAATTGTCTTTCAAGACCATGTCATTGTTTTGTACTTTGATGACGTCATCACACTGAAAATTGTGATTAAAGGCAAGGTATCAAAACCAGCCGATTATAGGCTTTATGTCTACGGCGCGTATTTTTCCCAAGTTGCCAGAAATGGCATAGCGACATCAGTCGTTACAAGGCCGCATTTCCGTCTAGCAATGCAATACATGTTCACACGGCCACGATTGTTGAGTGGGCATTGACTTTTACCCCCTGTAATATCTATACATTTCTTTTTTGTCTTACCATTTCCGGGGATGTCCCGTGGCCGAGTGGTTAGAGAAACGGTTTTGCATGCACGCTCAATATAACTTCAAGGTGCCTATATCACATTCTTTTCTTTGTCGATCACAGATGACCGACACCTGATGACCCCAAGCGTATCACCTAACTCGTCAGCGTGACGAGTTTCATATCTCGTTTTTTATTCTTCTTTCTTTCTGCCACATTTTGTGTCGTCAATATCTCAACAATGACATTACGGAATAACATAACATTTTCAGTCAACATGTCTCATAACAATATCTAGCCACAATAAGGTTTTCATGACAGTAACATATCTATGACGTCATCTAGGCGCCATTTTGTGATTTTCGGACCTCGTCACATGATCGATCATAACTTCATAACTAGATATCATTTCTGTATCATTTTCGGTGGACATAAAGTTCAGGTCAGGGTCTATCTTACGTTTTAACGCTAGTTACCAAGGTCATCATTACGCGCGCGTTTGCGCGCGTCAAAATTTTAAAAGGCTCAAAATGACTTCCCAATGGGAAATCTCGAAGTTTCAGACAATTCTAAGCGTTTCAAACATTTTCTCGCGTGCGCGTCCGTCCGCGCAATTTCGCGCGCAGAGGGCGTAACCAACATGAAAATGCAATTTTTTTGACTGATTTGGATTTCTGATACTTTGAGTAACAATATCCATTGATTTCCGATCGATTTTGACCTATAACAAAGGAATGCACTGGCGTCAAAGTTGAAATTCCGCGCGCGCGTCTTTCTGCAAATATAGTGAAAAAACATGTTTTTGTTTATGTCGCCATAGCTCTTTAAATCGTCCATTGACCCTATATTTCTATTGCATATTACAAAAGCATATGAATTGGAAATAACGTTTCAAGTACCAATATTGCCAGGAAAACTCATGACGTCATCATATCATCATCTGAAATCAAAAAAGTGGAATTAATTTTTTTGAGGTACTCTTTCTGACATTCATTTACTCGTATCTCTATTGTTTAAGCTTAATATCACCCCAAATTCAGATATGTTTTACTTTGAACATTTGCCTTTCAAGTCCATGTCATGGTTTTGAAATTTGATGACGTCATCATACTTTAAATTGTGATTAAAGGTAAAGACGCAAAATCGGACAAGTTTACGTGTTATGTCTATGGGAGGTGATTTTTTTAAAAACCATACATTGACTTGACAACGTTTAAACACCTTTATCTCAGATGATTTTGCTTCATTTCCTCTGAAAATTAAGTATGTTGTAGCTGTGACAATAAGCTGCAGTAATCATGCATTTTATTCTTTGAAATCTCCTCATGAGGTTGACAATTTTGCAATTTAAAACTGAAAATGAGAATGGAATGCGGACGAAACGATTCCTGATTCATCTTTCACGTACATAAGTTTACGTTCCTCTAATTTTCTCGCCGAGACGTATGGCCGAGTGGTTAGAGGTGTCGTCACAGAAACGTGAGGTTGCACACGTACGGGTTCGAACCTCACAAGAGCACGAAAGAAAATAATAATTTTTTTTTTACTTTTTTTCTTCAATGGAGTACTACACCTTCGTCCATGTAGAAGTCACGTTCGCATGTAAACACACCTATACGCACACACTCACACAGTATCCCTTTGTTTATCGTTGGAGACTGCATTGCTTCGACTGCTGCAAAATATTGCAGGCTGGGCGTTTCAAGCTGATCATGGTATATTGTAACAAAATGAAATTTGTTCATATCAATTCAGTAACACAATGTAGTCGTGGTTACTTTGTGCTGATTTTATACATGTAAGAAGCTATACATTGTAAAAAAAGGTATTTGAATTGTTCCTTTAAGTCAGTCTTCTGTATTGATGATTATTTGTCAATTAGTGGTTTTTGTGGAGTTTCAGATAATGATAAAAAGTATGTATGATAAGTGCAGCGATACTTTCTACAGTTAGTTCAAAGTTGTGTTACAGAGGTTTGATACATACATTTAGCATTGTGTTTGTGTGTCCACGTGTGTATACAGGTTGGCCATATGGCACATTCTAGACAATAAATCTTAATTAATTAGCAAACGCGATCAGCTATGGAACTGAATATGGTACTAATGTATGATGTTCATGATTCTCATTAAACTGTGACGAGTTTAAAGAGATAGCTTAACTGTGTGTAAAAATAAAGCAATAATAAGGAAATTTTAAGAGAATTTGATAACCATGCCTATAATAATTTCATACAGGTACTAATATCTGCCTCATATTCATGTGATTGATCGTTATGTCAATAGCAAACTGACAACGTACGATTAATATATTATACATTAAACAACTGTCTTTCAAATCCATATCGATGTTTTCTAGTTTGATGACGTCATCATACTTTAAATTGTGATAAAAGTAAAGACACAAAATCGGACAAGTTTACGTGTTATGTCTATGGGAGGTGATTTTTTTTAAAACCATGCATTGACTTGACAACGTTTAAGCACCTCTATCTCAGCTGATTTTGCTTCATTTCCTCTGAAACTTTAGTATGTTGTAGCTGAGACAATAAGCTGCAGTAATCATGCATTTTATTCTTTGAAATCTCCTCATCAGATTGACAATTTTGCAGTTTAAAACTGAAAATGAAAATGGAATGTGGACAAAACGATTCCTCATGTATCTTTCACATACATAAGTTTACGTTCCCCATATTTTCTCGTCGAGACGTATGGCCGAGTGGCTAAAGGCGACGTCTCAGAGACGTAAGGTTGCGGGTTCGAACCCCACAAGATCACGAAACAAAATACTTAGCTATTTTACTTTTTTTTCTTCAATTTTGTATTACATATTCGTCCATGTAGAAATCACGTACGTATATAAACGCACCTATACACACACACAGACACACACACACGCCATATCCCTCTTTTTTGTGTGTTGGAGACCACATTGCTTCGACTGCAGCACAATTTTGCAGGTTGACTTTGTCAAACCGATCATAGTATGTAATGACGACGACTGAGGTGTTGTACTTTGAACAATTGTCTTTCAAGACGATGTCATTGTTTTGTAATTTGATGACGTCATTACACTGAAAATTGTGATTAAAGGCAAGGTATCAAAACCAGCCGATTATAGGTTTTATGTCTGCGGGACGTATTTTTCCCAAGTTGCCAGAAATGGCATAGCGACCTCAGTCGTTACAAGGCCGCTTTTCCGTCTAGCAATGCAATAGATGTTCACACGGCCACGTTGGTTGAGTGGGCATTGACTTTCCCCCTGTTATATCTATACATTGGTTTTTTTTTGTCTTACCATTTCCGTGGATGACCCGTGGCCGAGTGGTTACAGAAACGGTTTCGCATGTACGCTCAATATAACTTCAAGGTGCCTATATCACATTCTTTTCTTTGTCGATCACAGATGACTGTCATCTGATGACCACAAGCGTATCACCTAACTCGTCCTCAATGTGACGAGTTTTCATGTCTCGTTTTTTTATTCTTCTTTCTTTCTGCCACATTTTGTGTCGTCAATATCTCAACAATGACATTACGGAATGACATGACATTTTCAGTCAACATGTCTCATAACAATATCTGGGCACAATAAGGTTTTCATGACAGTAACATATCTATGACGTCATCTAGGCGCCATTTTGTGATTTTCGGACCTTGTCACATGATCGATCATAACTTCATAACTAGATATCATTTCTGTATCATTTTCGGTGGACATAAAGTTCAGGTCAGGCTCTATCTTACTTTTTAACGCTAGTTACCAAGGTCATCATTACGTGCGCGTTTGCGCGCGTCAAAATTTTAAAAGGCTCAAAACGACTTCCCAATGGGAAATCTCGAAGTTTCAGACAATTTTAAGCGTTTCAAACATTTTCTCGCGTGCGCGTCCGTCCGCGCAATTTCGCGCGCAGAGGGCGTAACCAACATGAAAATGCAATTTTTATGACTGATTTGGATTTCTGATACTTTGAGTAACAATATCCATTGATTTCCGATCGATTTTGACCTATAACAAAGGAATGCACTGGCGTCAAAGTTGAAATTCCGCGCGCGCGTCTTTCTGCAAATATAGTGAAAAAACATGTTTTTTTTTTATGTCGCCATAGCTCTTTAAATCGTCCATTGACCCTATATTTCTCTTGCATATTACAAAAGCATATGAATTGGAAATAACGTTTCAAGTACCAATATTGCCAGGAAAACTCATGACGTCATCATATCATCATCTGAAATCAAAAAAGTGGAATTAATTTTTTTGAGGTACTGTTTCTGACATTCATTTACTCGTATCTCTATTGTTTAAGCTTGATATCACCCCAAATTCAGATATGTTTTACTTTGAACATTTGCCTTTTAAGTCCATGTCATGGTTTTGAAATTTGATGACGTCATCATACTTTAAATTGTGATTAAAAGTAAAGACACAAAATCGGACAAGTTTACGTGTTATGTCTATGGGAGGTGATTTTTTTTTAAACCATGCATTGACTTGACAACGTTTAAGCACCTTTATCTCAGCTGATTTTGCTCCATTTCCTCTGAAACTTAAGTATGTTGTAGCTCAGACAATAAGCTGCAGTCATCATGTATTTTATATTTTCAAATCTCCTCATTAGGTCGACAATTTTGTAGTTAAAAACTGAAAATGAGAATGCAATCTGTACGGAACGATTCCCGATTGTTCTTTGCAACTGGATATTGCTCGAATCCACGCGGCCACTTGTGGGAAGTTGAATAGTGCCATCACAAGTCGACACAGTCACGATAGAATTTAGATTTAAGTTTCTCATTCGATCTTCAGGATAGCCGTATGGCGTAATCGCTTAGCGCCCTGGGTGTTTATAACGCCATACCGGAAGGAGAGAAGTTCGACTCCCGCAGGACTTTTCCCGTTCCTTCTTTTTCTTTTCTTTTTTTTTCGGCAGTTCAGCTTTACTCCGATGTCATTTATCATATTATTTTATCAAGTGTACGTAACCCGTGAACACGGCTGCTCTATTTCCCTTGTTTTGTATTGGAGTTTGGAGATTGGGTTTGCTTCATTAATTTTGTCACACTTAATGTTGTAAATTGCCCCTTGTTACAGTGTCCCGCTTGCCACCTTTCGTTTGCTCTTTCCTTTTCTCTTCATTGGTTATTGTTATACTGTAACAGGATAGGTAGGAACATGTACGTTTAAATAATTTGCAGGAATGGGAGCTGAATTAATTAACTCTAGTCCAGGTGTATGGCGTCTCGCTCATCTCTTTGAAATTCCAGGTTGTTATTGTTTGACCTAATAACGGAGTTGTAGACAGGTTTTATGTTGCTATAGAGGTATCTTGTGCCACATGAATGGAAGGCATCACTGTTTAGTAGTAGTAATGAACTTTTTCATGTTGTAAATGATATAAAGATATGAATTTCACATCCAATCTTCGGGACAGCCGTGTGGCTTTGTAGTCACTTGGCGCGCTGCATGGTCATTACGCACCACCTTAGGACGAGATGTTTGAGACCCGCAGGACGCTATTATTTTTTTTCTCTCTCTCTCTTGCTTTGTTTTTCTTTTGGCAGTTCAGCTTCATTCCGATGTCATTACCCCACGACACACAGTAACTCAAGTTCCCTTTTTTTTGTCGGAGGCTGGAGGTTGGATTTGCTTCATTTATCATACGCAATGTTGTAAATTGCCCTTGGTATACAGTGCCCCGCTTGCCACCTTTCGTTTTCTCTTTCCTTTTCTCTACGTTTGTTCCTGTTACACTGCACAAGACAGGTCGGAAAATAATTTACATAACTCAACTGGAGCAGGAATGGCAACTGAATAAATTAACTCTAGGCCAGGTGTATGGCGTCTCGCTCGTCTCTTTGAAATTCCAGGTTGTTATTGTTTGACCCAATAACGGAATTGTAGACAGGTTTTATGTTGCTATAGAGGTATCTTGTGCCACATGAGTAGAAGGCATCACTGTTTAACAGTAGTAATGAACTTTTTCATGTCCCTCCATGTCAATTATAGTGTGTTCAAAGGGGTTGTGTGTCTATCTGCCAAAGAAAAGGAGAACCTTATTTTCGTCATGGCTATTTCTCTATACGTAACCGTAGGTGATGAGTGTTGTTGGTATCTGAGCAGTGAATAACACAGCATCAGGCTAAAATCCCCCTTAGTTATACGCGCTAAGCGTTCAATTTGATATATCTTTATTTATGTAGTCAATCACTGCTAATGGAGTTACAGAATTATGTTATGACACCTTTCACTGAAAGTTTGTAAAGCAAAGTTTATGGACAAGGCAAGCAATTGTACATGAATAATACCAGTGATTTCAGAGGGAAATTATGGTATACCTAAATGTAAGGGTATCATTGCTTTGGAATTGCTGAGACAATATCTTGGCACGAGGGCTTCCACCTTTAATAACTGATCCTTTTGAAGATGTGTCAGTCACGGGTGATCGTCATGATTCATCTTTCACGTAGAAGCTTCCGTTCCACACTCTTAGTTCGAGAAGACTTACCATCATACTTTAAATTGTGATTAAAGGTAAAGACTCAAAATCAGACAAGTTGACGTGTTATGTCTATGGGAGGTGATTTTTTTTAAACCATGCATTGACTTGACAACGTTTAAGCACCTTTATTTCAGCTGATTTTGCTTCATTTCCTCTGAAACTTAAGTATGTGGTAGCTGAGACAATAAGCTGCAGTAACCATGCATTTTATTTTTTTTCAAATCTCCTCATCAGGTTGATGATTTTGCAGCTAAAAACTGAAAATGAGAAAGGAATGTGGACCAAACGATTCCTGAATCATCTTTCACACATAAGCTTACGTTCCTCATATTTTCTCGTCAAGACGTACATGGCCGAGAGGATAAAGGCGACGTCACAAGAGACGTGAGGTTGCACACGTATGGGTTCGAACCCCATAAGAGCACGAAGCAAAATACTTACATCTTTTGCTTTGTTTTTTTCTTTTATGGAGTATTCACCTTCGTCCATGTAGAAATCACGTTTTCATGTAAACGTACACACACACACAGACACACACACAGACACACACAATATCCCTTTGTTTTGTGTTGGAGACCACATTGCTTTGACTGGCAACTTGGACTTGAAATTACAAATGTTAAAGTGAAGATTACTCTTAAAAGACCGCATGGCCATGTTTGATTTCCTTTTACAATATAAAGACCTATTGGTAAATATTCATTCACATATCCTTTCCAATCAAATTACTTGGACACGCCGACACCACACGAAATTTTCAATTGGTTGCATGACAGAAACAATTTCATCTGAATTATATAGGACTGTATGAAGAATTGGACTTCACGAATATTTCTCAATATTACTTCAAGTCGCTACTTAACATTATTTTCGTTGTCGATCACTGAAAATGAGAATGGAATCTGGTCGAAACGATTCCCGATTTATCTTTGTAACTGTATATTGATCGAATCCACGCGGCCACTCGTGGGAAGTTGAATAGCGCTATCAGTCACTTGACGTATATCGCCAAAAAACTGAATATCAATGTAAATTTGTGTTGTGTATAGCATACATAGATAGATTTAAGTTTCGCAGAAGATCTTCGGATCTTCCGTGTGGCAGAATCGCTTAGCACGCTGCGTGTTTATAATGCCCGACCGGAAGGAGGGAAGTTAATCGAGTCCCGCAGGACTTTTTCCTTTTATTTCTTTTTTCTTTTTTTTTTCTGCAGTTCAGCTTCACTCTGATGTCATGAACACAGCTACTCTATTTCCCTTGTTTTGTATTGGAGTTTGGAGGTTGGGTTTGCTTCTTTAATTTTGTCACACGTAATGTTGTAAATTGCCCCTTGAAACAGTAACCCGCTTGCCACCATTCGTTTTCTCTTTCCTTTTCTCTTCATTTGTTCTTGTTATACTGTAGCAGGATATTTAGGAACGTGTACGTTTACATAACTAACAGGAATGGGAACTGAATTAATTAACTCTAGTCCACGTGCATGCGTCTCGCTTATCTCTTTGGAATTCCAGGTTGTTATTGTTTGACCAAATAACGGAGTTAAAGACAGGCAGGGAAGGAAGTGACTTGATATTGCTTCATAATGAGGAATTTCGGGCAACACCTTTCCAAGTGTAGTGATTATGACGGGGTTCTCTGTCGTTTATTTTCGTCATGGCTGTTTCACTAGTTTAGCCATAGGTGATATGTTGTTGGCATCTGGGAGAATAGAACAGATCAGTACCAAACTGGAATAGCCCTATAAGCAATGTGGTAAGCGTTCAATTTTTTGCATTATCTTTCTTCTTTAAAGTCAATCACTACTGATCGTAATACACAATATAATATGACACGTTCCACTGGTAGTTTAGGAAAAGGGAGTTTAATGCACGATGCAATGATAAATGTGCTACCATTGATTTTAGAGACGTTATTGTGGTGTGGTACTGGTGATGGTAAGGGAACCATAGATTGCTTTTAAAGTAATGAGACAATCATTGGACCTTTGCATCAAGACCGTATTCCCATCTAGAATATAATGCATATTCGTGCGGCGTTTTTTTTTTAATCCTGACGTGGACATTTTCTTTTTCTTGTTTTTAATTTACGAATGTTATATCTAAATTTGTTTCTTTCCCCTAACATTTTTTTTTGTTGAATATAAAGTTGGACGTTCCTTGACCGAGTCGAAGAGCAGCGATTTAGTTACAGTTTCAATGCATCTTGTTTACCATCTTCTCTGACATTAAATTGATGGTTTTTATATTTGACATTGTCTGTCTATTTGCCTGTTTATGCTCGTAAAACACTGCTATAACAACTAATACCTTTGCTTCACTTGTCACACGCAATGATATGGATTGCAGTTGTGCATGCAGTTTTACTTCTGCCACCTCTCGTTTTTCTCTTCCCTTTTCCCTCACTTTGGTTTTGTTATACTGCAGATGGGAATGATTACACTAACATAACCCAACTTGAAGTAGGAATGAGAACTGAATAAATTAACTCTAGGCCAGGTGAATATAGCGTCTCACTCATCTCTTTGAAATTTCAAGTTGTCATTGTTCGACCAACGGAGTTGAAGACAGGCTTTATGTTGCTATAGAGGTATCTCGCGCCACATGAATGGAATGCATACGCTGTTTAGTATTAGTAATGAATTTTTTCATGTCCATCCCTCCCAATAAAAGTGAAGTGTGTTTGACGGGGTTCTGTGTCATTCTGCCTATGAGAAAGCAAAGTTTTATTTTCGCCATGGTTGTTTCTCTATGCGTGGCCGTGGGTGATGGGTGTTGTTGGCATCTGGGCAGTAAAGAACCGAGTATCATGCTATAATACCCCCCCCCCCTTAGGTTCTAAGCGTTCAATACGGTGATATATCTCTCTTCTTTATCATGTCAATCACTGCTGATGGAATTACAGAGTTATGTTATGACACGTTTCACTCAAAGCTTAAAAAACAAAGTTTATGCACGATACAAGTAATGGTGCATGAGTCCTATAGGCCATTGATTTTAGATGAGAAATTATGATATGCCTATGTAGGGGTGTCATTGATTAGGAATTAATGACACGATTAAGCACTCCTTCCACTTCTAACTCTCCCCTTTGAATGTGTGTCGATCACGTGAGATCGTCATAAATTATCATTCACGTATAAGCTTACGTTCAAAGTGTACTCTTAGTTGGAGGAGACCTATAGTTACATGGTTAAAGGCGATGTCTCTTTCGCTGGAGCCGTACGTTTGGCCCGTTTTTCTTTTGCCCTTTTCTCTTTAATTGAGGTATCACTTTCGTCCAGGATAAATCACATTCTCATGTAAACAGACTCACTTGCTCTATATCCCTTGTTTTGTATCGGAGGCTTCATTGGTTTTACTGCTGGTAAATCTCACAGGCTTGTATATAGCTGTAAGAGCTCTCTGAACTGATCATTATGATAGCAAGATTAGAGGGAGTCATATTGGTTATGTAAATAATGGTCAAAGGTCATGTTTTAAAAGGCCACTGTTAAAGCCAGGATGGTTATAAACACTTAATTGTCATGTTTTATTTGTACGTGCCGAGGATCCCTTGGACCCCGTTTACAGTGTGAGGCTCAGCCGCGGCTCGGCCGCGGCTCGGCCGCGCCGAGCCCACATTCATTTCGGTGTAAACGCGCAAAAGGCCAAATGCGGGGCCAAATTTGGCCTCGCATTAGGCCACACTCTGGAGGTGGTCTCGGCCGCGGCCGAGCTGCGGTCGCGCCCGGCCTTTTTCTCAGTGTAAACGCAAACTGGGCTAAATGCGCGGCCAATTCTAGTCTGGCTTCCAAACCCTCGCCTGTACTATTTCGCTATTCAGGATATTAACCACTTCAACGTCGAAAACTAGTATAGTTTAAGGTGGTTTTGTCCTGCTAAGGATTTTCTCCTTCGGCAAAGGCCTTTGCCCGAACGGCGACTTCGTCGCCACGGAATTCAGTTGGCAAAGGATATGAAAACCAGACAATACCAAATTGCGTTTGTTTACAAGTAGAGCGCCACTACGACAAAATATTGAAAGGTTTGAATCAAAAGCGCCGCCGAGTCCGGCAGTGTAAACGGACTAAATTGTGGGGCTCGGCCTCGCAATTGAGGTTGGCCTTGGCCGCGGCTCGGCCGCGGCTCCGCCCAGCCCTGCACCGTTAACGGGGTCTAAGTTTATGCACTGTACGTACTCAAAAAATTCGTAAATCAACTTAGTCGCACACGCACAGAATTTCCACCTAGTTTGTGTGACAGAAAAACAAATGTGATCTGAATAATGTAGGCCCAAAAAAGTTCAACTAAGTATCTCATTATAACTTCCAGGTGCTATATTGCATTCTTTTCTTTGTCGATCACGGATAACCGATATTTGATGACCCCAAGCGTATCACCTAACTCGTCTTTAAAGTGACGAGTTTCATGTCTCGTTCTTCTTTCTTTCTGCCACATTTTGTGTCGTCAATATCTCAACAATGACATTACGGAATAACATGACATTTTCAGTCAACATGTCTCATAACAATATCTAGCCACAATAAGGTTTTCATGACAGTAACATATCTATGACGTCATCTAAGCGCCATTTTGTGATTTTCGGACCTTGTCACATGATCGATCATAACTTCATAACTAGATATCATTTCTGTATCATTTTCGGTGGACATAAAGTTCAGGTCAGGCTCTATCTTACTTTTTAACGCTAGTTACCAAGGTCATCATTACGCGCGCATCAAAATTTTAAAAGGCTCAAAACGACTTCCCAATGGGAAATCTCGAAGTTTCAGACAATTTTAAGCGTTTCAAACATTTTCTCGCGTGCGCGTCCGTCCGCGCAATTTCGCGCGCAGAGGGCGTAACCAACATGAAAATGCAATTTTTTTGACTGATTTGGATTTCTGATACTTTGAGTAACAATATCCATTGATTTCCGATCGATTTTGACCTATAACAAAGGAATGCACTGGCGTCAAAGTTGAAATTCCGCGCGCGCGTCTTTCTGCAAATATAGTGAAAAAATATGTTTTTGTTTATGTCGCCATAGCTCTTTAAAACGTTCAGTGACCCTATATTTCTATTGCATATTACAAAAGCATATGAATTGGAAATAACGTTTCAAGTACCAATATTGCCAGGAAAACTCATGACGTCATCATATCATCATCTGAAATCAAAAAAGTGGAATTAATTTTTTTGAGGTACTGTTTCTGACATTCATTTACTCGTATCTCTGTTGTTTAAGCTCAATATTATCCCAAATTCAGATATGTTGTACTTTGAACATTTGCCTTTTAAGTCCATGTCATGCTTTTGATATTTGATGACGTCATCATACCTTTAATTGTGATTAAAGGTAAAGACGCAAAATCGGACAAGTTTACGTGTATTGTCTATGGGAGGTGATTTTTTTTAAAACCATGCATTGACTTGACAACGTTTAAGCACCTTTATCTCAGCTGATTTTGCTTCATTTCCTCTGAAACTTTAGTATGTTGTAGCTGAGACAATAAGCTGCAGTAATCATCATGCATTTTATTCTTTGAAATCTTTTCATCAGATTGACAATTTTGCAGTTTAAAACTGAAAATGAAAATGGAATGTGGACAAAACGATTCCTCATGTATCTTTCACATACATAAGTTTACGTTCCCCGTATTTTCTCGTCGAGACGTATGGCCGAGTGGCTAAAGGCGACGTCTCAGAGACTTGAGGTTGCGGGTTCGAACCCCACAAGATCACGAAACAAAATACTTAGCTATTTTACTTTTTTTTTCTTCAATTTTGTATTACATATTCGTCCATGTAGAAATCACGTTCGTATATAAACGCACCTATACACGCACACAGACACACACACACGCCATATCCCTCTTTTTTGTGTGTTGGAGACCACATTGCTTCGACTGCAGCAAAATTTTGCAGGTTGACTTTGTCAAACCGATCATAGTATGTAATGACGACGACTGAGGTGTTGTACTTTGAACAATTGTCTTTCAAGACGATGTCATTGTTTTGTAATTTGATGACGTCATTACACTGAAAATTGTGATTAAAGGCAAGGTATGAAAACCAGCCGATTATAGGTTTTATGTCTGTGGGACGTATTTTTTCCCAAGTTGCCAGAAATGGCATAGCGACCTCAGTCGTTACAATGCCGCTTTTCCGTCTAGCAATGCAATAGATGCTCACACGGCCACGTTGGTTGAGTGGGCATTCACTTTCCCCCTGTTATATCTATACATTGTTTTTTTTTTTTTTGTCTTACCATTTCCGTGGATGACCCGTGGCCGAGTGGTTACAGAAACGGTTTGGCATGCACGCTCAATATATTTTCAAGGGGCCTATATCACATTCTTTTCTTTGTCGATCGCAGATGACCGTCATCTGATGACCACAAGCGTATCACCTAACTCGTCCTCAATGTGACGAGTTTTCATGTCTCGTTATTATTAAGTCTACCTTCTTTCATACCAGAGTTACAAAGAATTGAAGTCTGTGTAACATAGGTGTTGTTCCAAAGGTATACAGCAGGTATAATTCCAAAGAACTGTTACATTAGTGTTATTCATGGGAACATACATAAAGTCTATGTGTGTAGGTTTTAACATCTGACACCACAACAAAGGAAATCAGTTGATATGTCGTAATGTACCTATGTTACGAAGACATACTGTCCGTGTAACATAGGTAGTATACTGTGGACAAGGTTGTAGTACGAAAACCCCTGATGATAACAATAAAATCATGTTTTCACTTGAATGTCCATACAACTCACTTGCCTCGACTGTAGTTTTTTAAAGAATATTGTTATTGTGTCACTCTTGAGGAAAAAGTTAAACCTTTGGTTAAAATTGTAAATGGTTTGTAAAAAAAACATGTTAATAAAAGTGTCTTGCAGTTGATATCAGAATGGACAATCTTACTAATAATGATCTCGTGTGCCTGTCAGATAACATGTTGATGTGTTATGGTGGAAAAAAACTGGGATATGTTCATTGTTATCATTTCAGAACACAAAATTATTGATGATGTCATAAAATGAAGTCCATGTAACGTAGGTATTTGTCATACCTGTTTACCCATGCTGACTGAAAGTGTGCGAAGTAATAAACAGATTTCTAGTGGAATAAGTTGAAGAATGGGAGTAACAAATCAGGGGGAAAAAGAAAATTTCAATTTACCCAACTTGAATTTTCAACTTGTATGTCACAATTTCAGTCCCAACCCCATGGAATTACCCATATATGTAACAGCTAAATACATTTATAAGACTATGATTTACACTTTATCGAACACTCGTTCATCTAGGGCCTACATTCTGGTACAAGCTGATGCTATGAGCACAAAAAGTTAGAACGGCACCAAACAAAGAATGATGAAAGAAGGGCACTCAACACCACAACAGGGGCCAAGTAGAGATGGATACACCACAGCAGCAGATTATCCTAAGAGGGGGCAGTCTGGTGGTATTCAGGCCAACAACTGAGTGGAGGAGGCTTATCCAAAAGCCAGTGTTTGCACTTCTCCTGAAAGGGAACTGATTTTCGCTGAAAATCAAAGCGCATTAGGTGGTGTCTTGACCCTTTTTGGTAACTGGCTGAAATCATCAAGAGGGGCCTGGTCTTAAAGGGATTGTATACACCAATGTAGTTTTGGTTGAGACCTGACTTCAGGGGTGGTATTCTGAACACCGTTTTATCTCTGTTGTAACTTGTGTTGTAACTTGTGTTGTAAGTCCGTGACTTACAACACCGCTAAAACAGTTGTAAATCGGTATTCTGAGAACTGTTTTAGCGGTGTTGTAAGTCGTGAACACCACGCCCACCCAAATAATCATATCCAATAGGAAATATTGTTAGAAGTAGCATCTAAGACATTTTAACCAATAAGATTGCTCCCTTGGGCAAATGCGCTTTGCTTAACTTTGCGCGTTTTAACAAGCGCTCATTCTCTGGCGTGCGCACAAATAGGACAATGGCATGCGCAGGTAAAGAGAGCCAGAGATAAATAAAGTTAGAACAGAAGCTTGATCATTAATATGCCTTCTTACAGGTTTTGACGTAGAGTTGGTGCTGTATTAAGGGGAATCGAAAAGCTATCTTAAATGGAGTCTTTTTATTTTTTCTTTATCAAACTAGGGCATTGCAATGCCATTTATATGTTATCATTGTTATCATTATCATTATTCATATTA
This sequence comes from Diadema antillarum, assembly GCF_040938485.1. Taxonomy (NCBI): domain Eukaryota; kingdom Metazoa; phylum Echinodermata; class Echinoidea; order Diadematoida; family Diadematidae; genus Diadema; species Diadema antillarum. The sequence goes on from NW_027271630.1 coordinate 621,701, forward strand.
CTATTTATACGGGATTGTCTATTAGAGGGATGAGAAATTATCATAAGTATTGTGTTTGTTAATTATTCATTGTTTGTTAACGGCACTCACGGTGTTCAGAAGATTAATTGACTTCTTGATATTTTGGAAAAATAGTATTGAATGTCTGATTTTTGAAATTTCTCAGAAATGATTTTAGAAATATTTTTGAAACACCCAAAGGTCTGAAAATGAATGCCTATTGGTGAAGATAGTGAAATCATGTAAAAAAAAAAGTTTAATACTTTGTAAGATGAATAATATAGACATGCAGTACATAAATAGAGTTAAATGACTATTACTTTTATACATGTATAACAATTAAGTATAATTCAGAGGAAACTTTCTAAAAAAAGATCGTTGGCATGGTAGGGGGGTATAAGAAATTCTGTATTTATGAGTATGTGTTTTACTGCTTAACACAAACTGCCGGCGGTGCTGGTAACCTTTCTGTTCATGTGTTTGTGTTTTTACCCATGTGCATAATTGCTACGCGTATACTTCCAAGGTTATTGTTAAATTTTGTATTGTGGAATGAGTATACATTTGGAAAACTGCTTTATCTTTTGCAATTCTGTATACATTGTTTTTATATTTGTATTTCTTTTTATTTTGAACTCCCATACCACAATATTTACTTGACAAATTATCTAACAGAAGTTAAAACGAAAGTTACAACAGAGTTAAAACACCTTCCACCCTGTTTTATCTCAGAAGCCTAAATTTGCGCATGGTGTGAGTTACAACAGAAGATAAAACAGTTTTCAGAATACCGTGTAATCTAATGGGTGCATAGGTTTGCGCCCAAAGTTACGCGCGTGAGCATACCCTAAGACAATGGTATGCGCAGGCAAAGAGTGCGCAAGATAAAACACAAGTTACAACAGAAGTTACAACAGAAGTTACAACAGAGATAAAACGGTGTTCAGAATACCGATTTGTTACGACAGACTTACAACAGAGATAAAACAGTCTCAGAATACCGCCCCAGGTTTCTAACAATCGTTGGAGAGTTAATGAGAAACCTCTAGATACAAAATATGAAAGAGCATGCAATTCCAAGAGAAATTCAACATTTATTTGATGAAAATTGGTTTTTAAATGGCTGAGATATCCAAAACAGAGCACTCCTAGTAAAAGGTGGGACCCACCTTTTATTACAATAGCTTTGTTTTACTTCGTTTTTTGGATGTCTCAACCATACCAAAACCAATTTTCATCAAGTAAACTCTAAATTCTTTATAGAATGGTATGCTCTGTATTATTTCATACGAGGTTTCTTGGTATCTCGCAAAAAATTAGAAGCCCAATTCTTGTCTCCACCAATACTATATCATCCCTTTAAAGTGGGTTTATTCTTTATGCAAACCTAGTATCTTTTAAACATTTCAGTATCATACCACTTAGCCCAAGTGTCAGTGCCCACTCTGCAAAATCTGTTTCTGTTACAGCCTCATTGTCATCAGTGTATTTGACAGCCACCATATCTTGTAAAGAGGCAGTTTGCATATTGTACCTGATGACAAAAACATTTGGGTCAATCAAAGTACATATCATATGCACAAAATGGGTAGCTGAAATATACTAACTATGAAAAAATACTTTATATTTGTAACTATTCCAATATCAGTTTACAGCAGTCATCTTTCCTGATAATGAGACATCTTATACAAAGTACCAAAAATGTACCATCACTGTTCAGCTTATACTGAGGATACCATGCGCAATGGTTTTGGTGTGAAGTATGTGCTTTACATTGTAGAGTACAATGTACAGTACAACTGTATGTTTCCCCCCCCCCAAAAAAAAAAAAAATAAATAAATACAATTGTATTTCTGCATTGATAACTTTCAATATCATTAAACTGTCTGAATGCTATTTCAGGGTCTAAAAATATAACATTTTACCTGCAACATGTATATTTTGCAGAAAACCCTATTCAATTTGGTAGAGTGGTCACAGAGAAATGTAGATCATTGTAAACGTATCAGAGCAATTACCCCCCCCCCCCCCCCCCCCCCGACTAAATACTGGTTAGTGGTAAGGTTAGAGTAAAGATTAGGATTAGGGTTAGGTTTAGGGTTAGGAGTTTTGGTTAGGGTTAAGATTAGGTTCAGGATTAGAATTAGGATTAGGGCCAGGGGAAGGGTCCGCGGTAATTGCCCAGGGGGTAATTGCCCTAGACCCCATTGTAAAGCTTGTCATACTCAGGTATGTTTCTTCCCAGTTTAGCACTTGGATGCCCTTGGAACTGCATATCAAATGTGTGAACACAATGGACAAAACTTGGAGGAAAAGGATTCCTGGCATGCTCTACAAAGATCCTCACTTCTCTTTGACTACTGAAGCAAATCGGATGAGGTTTTCTGTAAGATGTGGGTAATAAGTTACAGTTTCATACCCTGAAATTGCATTTGCACTTTAGTTCAATCTAAAACAGTGGCAGCCTTCATTTTCTTATTTCTCATGAGCAAAAAAGTGCCAAACAGAATACAACTTTTGCCATAACATGATGCTAAGGGTTTCAGACTTTCAATAAACTGGCATCACAACAGGTACACTCAAAGTATTCTCCCCCATCCCCTACCTGCTCAAAAAGCCACAGAAAGTCCTACAGCTACTCTCACACTGAGAAGAGGTTGACAAATGGCCCTGTAGTGTAGACTTGACCATGCCAATCAATAGGGGGCATGGAAAATCCCCTCTCACAATTGCTCACTCCTGAAGAACAATGATGAGGGATTAGTTTCAGTACAATCACACATGAATCACGGGCTGTAATTTGACAGATCATGACCATATCTTGGCCAAGAATACTTTCCTCAATCAGCACCTGTATTCAGCTCCACATCCCATGTAGGAGAAGTTAGGCTCACTTGGGGCTTATCTGTCAGACTACACCCATTAGTCCTGGACCTGAAGTGATATCATATTTCTGGTATTGGTACCAGAGAGACAGAGTACAGTATCAAGTGTATGTGGGAGAAATACCCCACTCACCCCACTGACAAGACTGCAACATGATCAGATGATGACTGATTGACAGAGATCTACAATTGGATTTTGCTCAGTAATTTTAAACTAATGATGCCTGATAGCACATAATAATAGTCCACTTTCTATCTCTTCTTACTCACACAAGGGTAAACACTATAAAGATTGTCATGTGGGTGAATTTGTTGACCTAGATATCATTGAGGTATATTTGTGCAGTTTATTGCTTCATACTTAAAATTTCATATCATCACAACTATACATCTGCCTGGCAGATTTAATAACTTTAATAATATGGTCATGGTTACCAATTCATTGGGATATCCAATGTCATGTGAAATAAGATGTCATTCAGCTTCCAAAAACATTGTATAATATTTTTCAAAGATGGTTAATTAAACAATAAGATCTAAATAGTGAGAAAAGGAAACTGAAATCTCCACACTTTTCGGAATTGTAGGTGTTTTGATTAAGTAACTTGAAGACTGAAAGAAAGTAGCGTTCACAGGATAACCTGATAATCATGAGATCGACATTTTGTTTACAAAGAGATGTGACATTTTGATACTATTACTACAATATTTTTTTTGACTGAAAAAGCATCAGCCCATTCATCACTTAGAGTTAGATTTTTCAATATATATGTAAATTCAAATGGTGAAGTCATTTTCAAAACTTAAGGTTAAGATGCGTTTAGACCTCAATTTGCCATCACAACAAAATTTGTAGAGACAAAGAAATAGAGAGCACTTTCACACTTACAAAAACCTTGTCTGAAAATCAAGTTTCTCAAATAGAATAAAAACATTGAACACTGAACATGTCCTTCAAAACACTCAATTAGGCAAGCACCCTGTTCAGACGCAAGCCAGTTTATACCAAAACTCAATAAAGAAACGACATACAAAGAATCACTGTACAGCTGACAAACTGTTCAGACGTGGTTCAGACGCGAATCTTGACCGTTCTGGAAAACGCCATATACATTGATGTAGATGCGCAGTTTCCCGCTGCGCATGTTGTTATGGTCATCACGTGGCTGCTAGCTCATTAAGCCCCGCCCAGTTATACCGTTCTATGGTTGCCATGCGTTCAGATGCACAATGGACACAATGAAATTCTGATTCGTTAACGAGTTCTAGTTCGAAATGATGCTCTGACCATCGTTTCGTTATACGTCATTTCGTTGGTCAGCATTCAGACGTATAAATTCATCATATAGCTATACCATTTTGGCAAAGACTCCCAACTCTCCCACTTTCGATGGGAGATCTCCCGCCGAAAGCCCATTTTTGCAGAATCTCCCGTTCTCCCGCTTGTGATTTAATTTCTCCCGCTTGAAATGATTTCTTACTTAATTTCATTGTATGTTGAAAAATAAGCCTTAAATAGCACGAGAGAGCATCTAGAACCCTAGACCGCAATGGACTTTGCGCTCGTGGATGTGCGCAAGTTGGAGTCTCCCGTTTGCTCGGGGTTTCAGGCGGGAGAATCTCCAGATCAGAAGGTGCTTGGGGTTGGAGTCTCTGTTTTGGTATAGCTATGTAACCATTTTAGTATAAATGTTTTGCGTCTGAACACCCTGCTACATGTTGTACGTCATCATAATGACATATCTTGACATTTTAATGCATCAGTTCCATGTCTCATATTACTATTACTTTTTCCTCTTTTTCTCTCTCTTTTCATTTCCTGAGTCTTCATTCCATCTTTTTGATATCTTTCATTTCTGTCTGTCTGTCCCATTTCCATCCCCAGGGCATATCCACTGTAGCAGACAAACCACTCCTCCTACAGACCACATCACTCATTACCTTTCCCTTGACATAACCTCAAGTGGAAATCCTTCCTATCTCTCCCCTTCTACCTCTTCCTCTCTTCCTTTCTACCTTTCCTTCTCTCTCACTTTTTCCTCTCTGGATTGCCATTCACACTGAGAGTTCAAATTGTGACATGAAAACAATCATAACATTTCACTGAAAATTGCTAGGCAACTTTATCTCTCTATCTCTTCTCATATGGATGTACACTGTATGATGTGATCACCCCCCATAATGACTTCATAAGCACATATAGCACATATCTTCTGAAATAAGTAATCTTAAAAACGTAATATGTAGGCTAATCTTTATACACCCTAAAACAAAAATTACAGTGAAAATGTTTCATTGGTAATTTAATCTCGTATAATACATAGCACTAGTCCAGCCCATAGAATTAATGCAGCTAGAAAGTATGGAGTCTGATTTAAAAAAACAAAAAACAAACAAACTACAACACAATTTGAAAAGGGGGCCTACACTTCTCTGTGTGCGCTATCACTAGGACTATTTTGGCAGAATGAGCAGTACAAGACATTCCTAGATAGCAGCAGGACTTGCCATTGTCTGTGCTGGCATCTGGTATACATTCAAGAGGGAGGTAGTGAACAGTTTACAATACCTTGAGGCTGGAATTTGGGGAATGAGTCATAAAATCACACTGTTTATGTTGAAGACTGGTCCACACGCCTACCTCTACTATACCTTTCTGACTTTAGCAAGCTTTAGAAGAAAATAAACCCCAGTTTCATCAAATAACAAAACATGGGGCACATTTACCAGAAAAGGAGAGTGTTAAATTCGTAATCTGCTACAAACATGAAATAGTGAGTTTGTCTAAATTGTTTAGGTGCTTTTGCAAATTTGAGGCATATAAAATTCCATTTTACAGAAACCTCTTGAAAGGTTCTACTGTTCATTGGCAGTAAGAACACTGAACAGCAAGGACTTGTAGTACCATCTAGTGTGATATGTATAAAAAATAACAGCAATGAACCAGAAGCTTATTTTCTATGAAAGCTTGTACTGTTCAGTCAGTAATACGCTTGACTTAAAGGGAACTCAAACCCTACGAGCAATGTGGATTGAGTGAAAAAAGTAACATTAGTAGAACACATCAGTGAAAGTTTGAGGAAAATCGAGCAATCGATGCAAAAGTTATGAATTTTTAAAATTTTGGTGTTGGAACTGCTCGGTCAGGAGACTACTAGAGGTTATGACGTATGAGTGGACTACAATATAAAGAAAATATAAAGGGAATTCAATACAAATTCATTTTTCATGAAAATTACACATTCCATCAGCTTGATACTGACATAATAGTTAGGGGTAGTACTTCTTCCCCCTGCTTTCTGAAAGCGGTTAGTCAAGTACTCTTTCATTTTGCTAGAAAAGTTATTTTTTGTGGAATTCCTTTATATTTTCTTTATATTGTAGTCCACTCATACGTCATAACCTCTAGCAGTCTCCTCATCCAGCGGTTCCGACACCAAAACTTTAAAAATTCATAACTTTTGCATCGATTGTCCGATTTTCCTCAAACTTTCACTGATGTGTTCTACTAATGTTAATGCTTTTACTCAATCCACATTGCTCTTTGGGTTTATGTTCCCTTTAATACAGCAGCAAATCTCTGAGTAGTGTGAGAGTGTTGGCAAAGCATCTCTTAACCATTCAAAGGGAAGTTGAAAGGTACAAACTATGAAACTTCTAAAGACACACTTATACTTATTTGCAATAACAGTTCATATGAATATGCAAATTAGTGTGCTGATGAAGTCATGACCTCACAATCTTCAATAAATACAAATGTATGTCCAAAAAAAAATGAAATTTACCTGGAGCAAATTAATGAACATCTGACATTTCCGGCAAATCAAAAATAAAACTTGGGCACTAAAAGTTAACAGGTTTATCTAAACCTTTCCTTGGGACATGGACTGAAATAAAATGGCAAATGTAAGTTATTTTTCCATGAACGGCTCAAAGAAACATTGTGTATCAGTGGTGCTGGCTTACCTTATTGAGAGCTACTTGTAGACATTGGTCATGAGTGTAAAGTGTGTCATTGTGTGTGTCATTTGGGGTGTACATAGTAATTGTTCAAGGGTTTGTACACAGTACATGATAAAATCGTCTGTTGAGAATGAGAAGGGCTTTAAGTCTTCTCGAACACTATGGGTTTTGTGGTCACTTAACGCCCTTATCATTCTCAACCGACGAAATGTTAGGTAAGAGGCTAGCACCACTGATGCTGTAATGTCTTTGAGCTGTTCATGGAAAAGTAAACTTACATCCACTGTTTTATTTCTGTACATGTCCTAGTACTTGCAGATGCTTTTAGGAAAACAAATCTCAAATGTCAATGTGGATTAAGTGAAAGCAGCAATATAAGTAGAACACATCTGTAAAAGTTTGAGGAAAATCAGATGATTGATTCAAAAGTTATTGCTGGATAAAAAGACTACAACAGTTCATGTCATCATTTTGGACAATATAAAGAAAATATAAGGAGAATCCCACAGTCTAATATTTCATGAAAAGTACACACTCCATTGAATTGTTACTGAGACATGTCAGTGGCGGATCCAGGGGGGAGCGCACCGGGCGTGCACCTCGATTTATTTTTTTGTCAAAACAAAAGAAATAAAAAGAAACAAAATGGGGAGCGTGTGCACCCCCTTTAATCTTTTTAAAGGCGTCCCTCTTTATGGAATTCCTGGATCCGCCCCTGTAAAGATTGATATCATTCCCTCTGCTCTTTGAAAGAGGAAAGTCAAGTTGTCTTTCTTTATGCTACAAAAATGAAAATATGTTAACTTTTCTGTGTATTTCCTTTACAGGTATATTGTTCTAGATATGTGACATCATAAAGTATACTTTTCTCATCCAGCAATGGCGGCACTGAAACTTCATTTTAAAAAATCCATAAGTTTTGAAAGGATTGCCCAATTTTCCTGAAACTTTCACTGATTTGTTCTGCTGATACTGCTGCATGAACTTGTCCTTTAAAAGCTCTGTTGATTCACATGAAAGAATGGGATTGGAATACTGATTCCAATCAATCCTTGGAGAGTATGACAGGAAACATGACATCATTGGAGGGCGATTGAGTAGGTAGTGCAAACTTCCCAAGGGTATGTGGACATAATCGTTGGGTTCTAATCCGCATTATTCCATGTAATAATGGATATTAACTCCAACTAGGACTACCTGAATACAGTGCCGACCGCGGGAAACGTCACGCTTTTCCGAGATCTGGACGAGGCCACTGACGCGTATCCCCGCGGGTACCCGCGGGTATACGCGTTCAGTGGACGAGTCCATCCGCCCGCACGGAAAATCCATCCTCGGGAATATGCGTCTCGATTGACGCGGGTTGGACGAGGGTGGACGAGGGTGGACGAGGGTATTCAAGGGCACATTCCCGTTAAGCTTTATTTTGACCGCTCAATCAAAATACATTTCATGGAGTTCCGACTTTGCCCATTTTCATCAAATTCCGATTTCAGGGGCTTCTTTTCGATTTAATCACACTCTGATGTCCACTGCCTTGATTGTTCGCTACTTTCTAAAGAAGTACACCTGCGGAAGTTGTGCACATGCGTTCATCACTCAAGTATCAATAGAACATATCGACATCGGTTAAGATCATCTCGCTATTCACGACTTTTAACGACCTGCGCCACCAAAATTTCATTGCTGAAAATTCGGTGGCCCAATCGGGCTACAAAAAAAGTCGGATGTTTGCCTTTACTTTTGGAAATGAACAGCGGTAACAGTCGGCTCCGTAAGACGCAAAAATGAATGTCGCATGTTTACTTTTGATTTTAGAAATGAATCACGGTGACATTTGACTCCGTATGATACTGGAATAAATACCGAATGTTTGCTTTGGCGTTCGGAAGTGAATGATAATATTCAACTCCGTAAGACGATAAGATAAATGCCGGATGTTTGCTCTTACGTTCGAAAGTAAATAGCAATAACATTCAGCTCCGGAAGATGCTTGAGTAGGCTATATGTCGAATGATCCCTTTGACGTTCGGAAATGAATAACAAAAATATTCAACTCCGTACGATGATGAAATAAAAGACGGATATTTGCTTTTACTTTCGAAAATAAAAAGCAATAACATTCGGCTCCGGAAAATGCTAACATAAATGTCAGATGATTGCTTTTACGTTCGGAAGTGAATAGCAGTAATATTCTGCTCCATACGATGCTAAAATAACTGTTGGATGTTTGCTTTTAGATTTCGAAATGAATAACAGTAACATTCAGGTGCGTTCGGTGGTAAAATTAATGTTCAATGATTGCTTTGATGTTCGGAAATGAATAACAATGACATTCAACTCCGTATATACGTTGATAAAATATACAATGTATATCTGATGTTTGCTTTTACGTTCGGAAGTAAATAGCAATAACATTCAGCTCCCGAAGATGCTAAAGTAAATGTCGAATGATCCCTTTGACGTTCGGAAATGAATAACAAAAATATTCAACTCCGTAAGATGATAAAATAAAAGACGGATATTTGCTTTTACTTTCGAAAGTAAATAGCAATAGCATTCGGCTCCGGAAGATGACAAAATAGATGTCAGATGATTGCTTTTACGTTCGGAAGTGAATAGCAGTAATATTCTGCTCCATTATACGATGCTAAAATAACTGTCGGATGTTCGCTTTTAAATTTCGAAATGAATAACAGTAACATTCACCTGCGTTCGATGGTTCGGAAATGAACACAATAATATTCAACTCCGTGTATACGATGATAACATGAATGTCTGATGTTTGCTTTCATGTTTAAGAGTAAATGGCAATAACATTCAGCTCCGGAAGATGCTAAAATAAATGTCGAATGTTTGCTGTGACGTTCGGAAATTAATAACAAAAATATCCAAATCCGTATATACGATTTTGCGTTCGGAAGTGAATAGCAGTAATATTCTCCTCCATACGATGCTATACTATAGTACCTGTCAGATGTTCGCTTTTAAATTTCGAAATGAATAACAGTATGCATTCAGCTGCTTTCGATGGTTCGGAAATGAACACAATAATATTCAACTCCGTGTATACGATGATAACATAAATGGCAATAACATTCAGCTCCGGAAGATGCTAAAATAAAATGTCGAATGTTTGCTGTGACGTTCGGAAATTAATAACAAAATATTCAACTCCGTATATACGATTTTGCGTTCGGAAGTGAATAGCAGTAATGTTCTGTTCCATACGATGCTAAAATAACTGTCGGATGTTCGCTTTTAAATTTCGAAATGAATAACACTATACATTCAGCTGCGTTCGATGGTTCGGAAATGAACACAATAATATTCAACTCCGTGTATATGATGATAACATAAATGTCTGATGTTTGCTTTTATGTTCAAGAGTAAATAGCAATAACATTCAGCTCCGGAAGATGCTAAAATAAATAACGCATGTTTGTTGTGACGTTCGGAAATGAATAACCAAAATAACTCCGTATATACGATGATAAAATAAGTGTCTGATATTCGGTTTTACGTTCGAAATATAACAATAACAATCAGCTCCCTTCGACTTTCGGAAATGAATGATAATAATATTCAACTCCGTACGATGTTTAAATAAATGTCGGATGCTTGCTTATAATTTATATTGCTATGTATACTTTCGCAAATAAATAGCAATAACATTCGGCTCCGGAAGATGCCAAAATGATTAATGTCACATGATTGCTTTTACGTTTGGAAGTGAATAGCAGTTACATTCTGCTCCGTACTATGCTAAAATAAATGTCGGATATTTGCTACATGTGTATTACATTTCGAAATGAATAGTAACATTCGGCTGCGTTTGATGGTAAAAAACAAAACAAAAACAAAACAAAACAAAACACACACACACACACACAAAAAAAAAAAAAAACTGTCTGATGTCTGCCTTGACGTTCAAAATTCGGCCCCGTACGATATGATGAAATAATTGTCAGATGACTCATTTCACTTTCGCAAGTGGACAACAGTGACATTCGGCCCCGTACGATGATAAAATAGATGTCGGATGTTTGCTTTTATATTTGGAAATGACTAACTGTTAAATTCTGCTCCGTATACGACAGAGCTGCCAACCTTTCGAAGCACAAATTAGTACTAAGCAGCACCAAAATTCGTATTTTCCACCAGAATTCGTATTTTTTCAATCTCCCTCTTTTTGCTCTGAGGCCTACAGGCTCTAAACATAACGTTATGACACATGCCGAAGCATCCAGCTGGTCACCAGCACGATAAAGATTCTAAACTACGCAATGTTCAGCGTTGATTGATTGCTTTCTCGCAATGTGTACAAGTGCAAGTTTGTACCTCCAAAAACTTTCTGGGCTGATTATGGAAGCTTCCACTTTCTAGCAGGGGACGGGGAATGCTTGATCTTCTCAAGAGAGCTTCTGTGTCAGCGGATGCAAAACTCTGTTCTGTGTTTCCAATTATGTACTATCAAAACATAATCATGCATTGTTTTCAGGCTTTTTTCATTTTATTGGATTTTAAACATCCGTATTTTTCGAAGTATTCCAATTCCTTTTCCCCTGACTGGAATCGGAAAGTCTGCTATAACGATGATCGCAAAATGCCGCGCTGTGTGTGGAAGCGCCGATGTGGTGCAAACACGTGGCTTCATTTTCAAGTTTAAATGAATGCGCCATGTGCTCCTGCCTATAAGAGGTTACTGCAAGTTCGATGGATCGAATGCGCCATAGCTGAGCTGAGCTGAATGGCTTGTTTACGGTAAACATGCAGTTAACGTTCGATATGAAGAAATCATTACGTCTTTCACGAGGGAAAAACACACAAAACAAACAAACAAACAAACAAACAAAATACACCCACGAACGAGTGTTGATAGCCAAAACTTTGAAAAGTAATAAGCAGTTTTGATGCGCGTGAACTGAAATTAATTGTCATTACACGTTGTATTTTGCTGTCTAACCAGGTGATGACTGCATCTCATTGGACCTTCTCGTAGTGAATTTGTCTGGGCATACGAGACCTTTCATGTATTTCTGTGATTGCATTTTTAATTGACTGAACAATCAATCCTTTTTTTATTGTTCAGGGAACATTAGATATTCGATCAAGTACACTATAATCGACTGTTCGATGTTCCCTACTATGCGCCAAAAGAAAGGCTATAGACATAGAATCATGATATCTTTGGAATTATTCCTTTAATTCAACTAATGAGCTGGTTCTTCGATCGATATTTCCAGGATACTTACACGCTGTTTATTCCAATGCGCGCATTCTTTCGTCTGGCACGCACCTGGGTGTGGCACCTGCTTTTGTGGAAATTTCCACAAGGGAGAGGGGTGGGGTGTCAAGTTTCTTCGAGCCGAAGAGACTGCATACACAATCTCTTCGCTTTTATTTATTGTCATTCGTGTTTTCGCCTTATTCTTTGCTGATATTGAACATTTAGATTTAACTTTACGAAAGTTGCTATAGCACATGGTTCGTTTTGTTGTGAGGTGTACGTAATTTCTTTTTTTTTAATCATTCTTGAGAGGGGAAAGAAGAGTAAGGGGGAAAGAAGACTAGAGGGAAAGGGAAATAAAACAAACGTCACGTACGCTAAGCATTCACAGGAAGCCGTCTTTTTACACCAGTCACCAGCATAGTTATCATCACTATCAGACATCACTCAAGATCATTTTAGCCTTTTCCTATGATCAACATTAAGAAACACGCATAATCCCTCGAGATAAATACCTAGGAAACTCAATAATAAATACAAAGTATCAACACCTCCCAACAACACAAACATTTAGAAAAGACAACAAATAGCACATCGAAGCGGCTGGGATCAAACTCCGTCGCTTCGATTGCAGCGAAGCGGAGAAATCGCCGTTACGAAAATAACAGTGCGAGACACTAAGAGAATTACGTTTAAATACTTCAAAGTATAAAGGGAACGGATAAAGTGATATAAAATGGAAGAAATCGTACTAAACGAGGTGTGAGAAACGACGGAAATAAAACGAAGTTTAGTAGTAAGCTTAGGCCCTAGCAAAAGTTTTGCAGCACCGAAAGCTACGCGAAAATAAACACACATATAAAACTCGGTATTGCGACGAGATCCTATGGGATCAAGTCAATAAACGATACAAAACAAAGGAAATTGATTCATTTTGACCGGAAAATAGTTTGTTATAAGTATTCTGTTATATGAGATCTCCTTTAATAGGCCTAGAAATAATCGAGTTTCCACGATACTCGGGAAAGAAAGTTCGAACGCTTTTCACCTGCACATATACTGCAGAGGGCAGTGCACATCAGTCATCAATACACGAACAGAAACTCACCTCTACAACTTCCTCGCAGAAAATGATGCAATAGCGTTATAAAAAAAAAAAAACACACAACACTCTAAAAATCATTTCGTACTTGGGAGGCAAGGGACAAGAGGATGAAAAGAAGAGAAAAAGAAGCAGACATTGCACAACGGGACGCTTGCACCCCGCCTCATACGGTACTGTAGTGGCAGCTGGCTACAGTGTGTAGACACTCCCCAGCCGGCCGGCCACACATGGGGATACCACGGCGATCCATGTAAACATCCAGGGTCCGTAGGCGACAGGGATTCACGCGCGCGAAGTTCTGTTCGGTGTACACAGTACGCAAGCAGCGATATGCGTGTGCGCACATTTTTCTATTCAGCGCTTTCCACATACGGTGCGTACGCGTTGCATCGATATCCCAACTGAATACAGATAACATGGCACATGCGACGTGCGTTTGCTATATTTTTACCCATTATTTTTCCCCACTTTTGTGAATTCGTACTTTCTAAGGACGTTTTCATATTGTCGTATTCCCTTTGATTTTTCGTATACGAATTTTTCGGAACGGTTGGCAGCTCTGGTACAATGCTGACATAAATAACAGATTATTGCTTTCACATTTGAAAATGATTAATGGTATAAATAGGCTCAGTATGATGCTTAAATAAATAGAGGATGTTTGCTTCACATTCGGAAATCAATAAGGGTAACATTCAGTTCCATAAGATGCTAAAATGAATGTCGGTTGTTTGCTTTTATACAGTGTATTTGAAAATGATTAACGGTAATATTCGGCTCCGTAAGGTTCTAACATACTATAGTAAATGTTGGATGATTGCTTTTACAATCAGAAATGAATAGCGGTAACTTTCGGCTCTTTACAATGCTAAAACAAACAATCTGGAAATGCTCCCACTTTCTCATCCCAAAAGTAAGCTATGACCACCTAATAGGCATCAACTTTTATAATTATCTATAAGCCTATTTGCTAAATCTTAGAATTCAGAATAATGGTGATAAGATGATCTACTTTTGTATTCATTTATTTTAGACATGGGTACCTGTCACGTCATTAATGCTTAATAATTGTTTTTAGCAGGACCGATTTAGTTTTTCCTATGTTTTTCTTGATTTTTTTGGCCACAAAAAAAAAATAGAAATCAATGATTTTGGTGGTCAAAAAATAAAAATTAGTTTGGAGCCCTGCGATATCATTGGGCTCATCATTACTTAATCTTTCCCATGATACGCTAATATTTATATCATCAACCTGTCGACGTCATCCGACAATTCATGATTCAAACCTTTTTTTTTTTCATCGTCCGTAACCCAACTTTGAACACAGACAGGGTATTCTTTCTCATTCTAGAGTAATGAAGGAGCGCACTTTCGGCTGTGATCTAAGTCCTATTATCATCATGAGTTCATGTCGCCGTTTAGTGATCTAAACTTCAGCTTTGCTGAACTGTTCAATGTCTTGAGCAGGAAGCGAAAACAATGGCTGGACTAAGGAACCTTCGTTTTTAAAAGGGGGAAATAGAAACAAAAAACAACGCTGAAACCGAACAAGCCGGCCGAGCATTGTTTAGGTTAACCACGCGTGGTGATAATCGCGCCCATTGATCGCTCTGTCCAGCTGGCTTAACCCTATTCTAACTGGGAGGAGTTTTTACTGGGGGTGACCCCCCCCCCCCCCCTTCAGATCTCGGCCACCGATCGCGCGATCGCTGCGAAATTTTTCCTGAAGATAGAGCTGGATGTCAACTACAAGATTACATGGTCATACAATAGAAAAATATTGCCTTTCTATTTTTAATAAATTGATTATGCAAAGTTGTGCATGAAATCATATTTTCACCTATAACTCCATAAAAAAGACTGAAGTATTGCTAAATTTTTGTGTCAAAATTCCTCAAGACATATAAACCAATTTTCATTTAAAAATAAAGCACAATCAAAATCAATTTTTTTTTATTGTTTTGTTAATTTCTTATGTATTTTATTGTTTTTTCGACCTTTTGTTTTCTGTTGTTTTTCAAAATTTGTTGCAGGCACTTTTTCAGGATTATCTACACTAGAATTGATTAATTTCATTGGTTCAAAGATGAAATACTCTAATTTATAACAATTTAACCAAAAAAAAAACACAATTTGCATTCAATTTGCACACGATATCATGAATTTGAGCTGTTTTCCGGTTGACATGCATTTGCATAACATTACGTAACTTCAGAACGGTGTACTCAGACGTCGCAAATTTGGTCTCAAAATATGCGGAAGACTTCAATGAAAAAAGTTGTGAAACGACGCGGCAAAATCTTTGCGCGTTGCAGAATCGTGGCGCGAAACGTGGGGGGGGGGTCAATTTGACCCCCCCCCCCCCCAGTTAGAATAGGGTTAAGAGTATGCATATTGACCAAAAATAGTCAGAGGGATGCTAATTTACTCTTACAAGCTATCGCTACTATTTAAGTTGAAAACTGGAACTTTCTGAAAGGTTAAAGATGATCGTAAAATCAGTTCTGGCTACAGGATTTTATAATAATTATAATAGCATACAACATGTACCAAGTTTTCATCGTTTACCTGTCTAGAAAAGGCGGGAATACACCCTTTCGCAATTACCCGTACTTTGCCTCATCTTTGCCTCTTCGTTTTATTTATTTTTTTTTTATTAACAGTTGATCGTAATATTTACAAATTGTAAAGCAGTCTGCTATTATACAGTAATATAATAGTGTTACATTCGTCACTTGAAATTGGTCGGGTGACGCTCACAAAAATGTTTGAAAATCGCGCGATTATGTGGCATTTTGTTCGTTAGTTGGCGTCTTATCACTCCAAAGCAGTTCAGCTTAACTGTTGGCTTATAGAAGTGATCATCAATCGGTAAGGATTAGTCAGATGAATTCATGAATTCACTTTATGCATCACGGCTAATCGAACTATTCAACATCGTTGAAGTAACCATACTTTTTTATTTTCATAGTTCAAACTATTTCTTAACATTTATATGCAAAACGAAAGTACTCTACACGTTTTTCAAAATGCTCAGATGTAATGAGTCAATTCCACAAAGATTGCATTACGGCAACCTTTACTGACCTAAACAAGTTTTCTATAGAGTTATCAGTTTTATTATAACGGCATTCTGAAAACTTCGACTGCGTTTTGAATTCGTACCGAGCACAGCATTCAAAACAACGGGTTCCTCAGGTCCTCTTTAGGTACTGGTATACTTGCTAAAAGCATTCTCTTTAGCTTCCATTGACAACATGGGAGGAGAATGGAAGCGATCAACTTTCTCGGTAAATGAGGCTTTTCGTATATATCACACATTGCGTGCCTCTTTCTTTTTTCTGTTTCTGTTGTTTCAAACTACACTGCAGCCGACACACACACAAACACACCAAAGTTTACATTCAGGCAACCGTATTTTGGTATTGGTTAGAATCGAATTATATCTGTCTTGTGATTGGCTAATTATCTGTAGCAAAAACAAAACAAAACAAAACAAAACAAAAACAAAAACAAACAAACACAAAAATGCTGAAAACTGCTTATCGAATATCAGTGGCGTGCCAAAGGAGTAAAATGGAGTCTATACTCTAAAGGGGCCTGAGCTTTTGATTCCAGAAGAATATTTGTCAGAGGCAAAATGATAATCAGGCAGGGAAAGCAATCACATTATAAAGAAGTTCACACAACACGAACAGTCAGGGACAGGCTAGGGACACGGAACAAAGAAAACAAAAGGAGAGGATGGGAGGTCATGGGCAAGGAGGCCAACAGGTGAAGGGAGGGGGATTAAAGCAGGAGGGTGGATAGACAAAAGGCATAGGAGGGTCAGTGATAATCCTGAGTGCCATGGGGGTGCATCCATTTAAGAATTAATTTTCTCACACACCCAAGCTGTCGCCATTTATGTGTGTGCGATGAAGCGTTAACGCCGTCGCTAAGCAGGACTGTTGCATCATGGGGGGAGGGGGGGGGGGGGGGTTGTGAGCTTGAACATAACCTGAACTTTAAGGGCGATTTTCTTTTTTTTTTTCTTTTATGACTTCTAGGGATGCGGAAAGGGGTTGTTTTATATATTATTGTAAAGATAAAACTATACAATGTATGTAGAATTCAAGTATTTATATATACATGTGTAGACATGCCTAAAATTTCGTTTACTGCGACATACGCATTTCGACCGAGCGCATCACGACCTGTATGGACTACGCACATGTATTCTTTTATCTTGCGCTCTGCTTTTGTGGGAATTTCTTCAAGCATAGGTGTCAGGTTTTCCTACGTTACGTCTGCGGTCATTAATTCCATATTTGTTCGTTTGTCTGCTTTCTTATTCTGTGTTTTATGCATTTTACTTGAACTTAAAGGAGGTCTAGATATTTCGTTTGCTAAATGCACGCGAGTCACGTTGCATTGTATAATATGATGTATTTTGTTTCGTTGACCATTCATGAGAAGCATTTCTTTGAGCAAACTCTCTTTTCACACCAAAATCACTTATAAAAGATAGTCATACACATTGGTTATCAAAATAATAATTCCGTCATTTTCCTTTCGTTCTGAAACAGGAATCAGAATTCTCAACACGTCATCCACATTGGTTATCGAAACAATTCCGTCATTTTCCTTTCGTTCAGAAACAAAAATCTGTTATTCTCAACACGTTATTACAAAAATTACATCTCACAGCGATAATAGGGCCTACTAGAACCAGCTCATCGCCGCAAAATGACACATTACGGTTACGAGGACATACACAATGCTTGAACAAATTACTTTGCTTCAAAATGTAGAAACAGATGAAGTGACATAACAAGAGAAAGGGCGCACCGAAAGAGGTACACTGTATCAAGATCAACTAAGATAAACTCTAACAAAAAAGAAGAAGAAGAAGGAAACTATTCCCCCCCCCCCCCCCACACGCACACACATACACACAAACGAGTAGATACACAAAGGTCATATGTTTACCTTTGGGAGCAGTGATTTAAAAGATGTTTTAGATATCACATGTGATGCATAATAGGTCCGTTGTGCAAAGCATCCTACATATTTTTTTTGTAATAAAGCCTAGAATATAAGGAGATATCAGTATTTCTCTTATAGATTGTAAAGAACCTTCGGAATTAGGACCTTTGTTTCATTTTCGGATTAACGAACCTTCGGCATAACGAACCTTATTTCATTTTTTGATAAATGAACCTTTGGAATAACAAGTTACAAACCTCATATTTTCGGATTAACGAACCTTCGGAATAGCGAACTGTAACCGTTCACATTGTGTACTGTATTTTCGATCATACGGATTCAATTTTTTTTTTCCAGCGGTTGTTTCTATCCCTATAACTCACATTTCAGAACTATGGGGGTTTTGTTTCATGTACGTGGTGAATTAATACGCCTTTAATGCAAGAGCAAAAACATGGGAAAGTTTGAATGCTTTTCACGTGCACATCGTCACATAAAGAGAATCAGGTGCTGACGGACCATAGAAGTGTCTCAAAATCAATACTGCCATGCAGCTTGCACCAAAATCACAAGAAATACTACATGAAGATTCTGATAGGTATTATCCCGTAACAGGGGCGGATCCAGGAATTCCGTAAAGTGGGGGCGCGTTTACAAAATTAAAGGGGGCGCACGCACCCCTCCCCCATTTTTTTTTTACATTTCTTTTGTTTCAACAACAACAACAACAACAAATAAATAAAGGGGGGGGGGGGCGGGCGCCGGTTGCGGTCCTCTCTGGATCCGCCCCTGCGTAACCAAGTAAGTTTGAGAGAGAAAAGTTTGAGCCAAAAACACAGCGTTGACAAGTACTACCACAAATTGCATTTTAAATATGGTATATAGTGCACAGTACGAGAAAGTATACAGCACGAGATATCTAGTTTGATTTTCATTTCGCTTCGAATAGTGACAATCCGTCAAAGTGCAAACTACAGCTAGTGCCTAGCGGCACAGTTTACAGGTCTACCTTCTGTTCACTGCATGGTACACATAAACAAGAACAAAAGCGTTTTCTTCTTTTGCATGTTAGCATGGGGACGATAGTGAATTAAGTTCACCAAGATTCAATGTTTGTAAACAAGAAAGCAGCGCCGAGCAAAGGCCTCAGATCGTTTTTATAGCACACGTGCATCTATTGTGGTAACATTTTAATCAACGCACTAACACCATCTGAACATACTCAACGATCATGCCACACAATCACTGTGAAGGGGAAATGTTCAGCAACAACAAGAGCACGAGTATGTAGCCTACCATACTGTACGCACATTCATTCCGTGAGTGCCAAATACAAGCTAGAAACACACGCAATAAAGAAACATCGCAAGTTCATGAACGGAGGGCCGTGGGAACAGCAACGAAATCGGGGCAACAGCGTCTCGTAAAGAATGTTTAACACTGCCATATAAAGACCTTTTTTTTGTCTTATATCTTAACAAGATAAAGACGTTGTGATTTCGGGTGTTGTTCGTTATTCCGAAGGTTCGTTATTCCGAAGGTTCGTTTATCCGAAACACACAAATTCCCTAAACCATAGAGGTTCGTTAATCCGAAAACGAAAAAAGGTTCGTTAATTCGAACATTTGCGGCGTTATTTCGAAGGTTCGTTAATCCAAAAATGACATAGGGTTCGTCATTCCGAAGGTTCGTTAATCCGAAAATGAAATAGGGTTCGTTATCTCGAAGGTTCGTTGATCCGAAATGATATAGGGTCCGTAACGAACCTTCGAAGTAAGTCGAGCTTTGTTTCATTTTTGGATTAACGAACCTTCGGAATAACGAACCTTATTTCATTTTCGGATTAACAAACCTTCGGAATAACGAGCTGTAACCGTGATTTCATATCCGATTTGTTTAATTGGACCTTTTAAAAGCTATGATTGTATCGAATCATTGAGAGCAATGAAATTTAACGGCCTTCTGTCCGCCGTATCAAAAGTGTGATGATAAAGGGGATGTGCGCATTGTCATTCGAAATACATAACTACATGTAACTCTACATTTAAGTAATTAGTCTGATTACTATAGCAACTGATTTTGGGATTGATAGTCACTACTGACAGTTTTTATTCTCGTAAACGGCACCTGTCAATCTCACAGGCCTCAAGTCGAAGCACTCACACGTCATGAATTGACCATAACGTAAAAACGACAGAACTCTACACACAAGAGTTCTGTGATAAAAACACGCTGGGCACACAAGATGAGTATGTTGGAACCACATGGCGCACTCACTGCTGGCAGGGCAAGCACGTGCTTTGCTCATCGAACTGATCGTTTTTATAGCGATCATAATATCGCTGCACAGCAGAGATTCGTATTCCAATGCACAGTAGGCCTACTCTCTCTCTCTCTCTCTCTAAAAAAAAAAAAAAAAAAAAAAAAAAAAAAAAGAAAGATGAAAACATTCACACTTGAAGGGGTGGATACATTTAAAACGGAGTCAATTTAGAGTGAAATTGCAGTGAATTTTGACTGAAAATGTTCATTTTCACTCGGAGTGACCTCCGGGATCACTCGAAGATTTTGGAGTGCTATTGATGTAGCGCGATTCCGCTGCTTAAATGCATTCAGTTTTGCTCATAATCATTAATTTCATCCTTCTTTTTTTTTTCTTGGAAAGCAAGCACTCCTTAAAGAGGGAAAACTCCGATTGGACAAATTGCGACGTAAACATGCATTGATATAGTTATGTGATACGTATAAACAATTTATCATGAAAGGAGAGAAGGGTACCTACAGTACATGTATCCAAGATAAACATTATGCATGCACGTGTAGTACCACTTCTCGGGGAAGTTAAACGCAGCTTTGTTGATTACATAATGCCACTCTGGTGGTTTCGCCATACCCTTCTCTCTCTCCTACGTTTTCTTTGTTTTCTCCCTCTCTTTGTCTTTTTCTTTTTTCCCTACAAATCGTGTACTTTAAGAATAGACAGACGGTGTTAAACTTCAACTCAAGTGGCTTCTTAAGATCTGCGCCTCTTTCATCCATCTTAGGGACCGTGACACTATTGTGAATGACACAATTAAAAGCATCACACAAGGACTTTCGCGCCTCGTTAGACCTTTAAGACTCAGATCTCTTTCTTGTGTGTGTGTGTGTGTGTGTGGACGTGGACGCCATTGGGAAATATCAAGCTCGAGACAATAAGTGGCCACTTAAATATAATGACCGACCGATGTTGAAGGTAGATTAAATCAGTAACTAAGTCAGATATTGGGGAACCAGTAAATAAATAGGCAGCGATCGACACTTCGACGGTTTGCCAATCTAATGTGCAGCGATCGACGTCGAAAGTGTCAATCAAATACGTTATTTACGGTCGACGTCGAAGGTTGATAAAATCAGTACGCAGCGATCGATGTCGAAGGTTGATAATCGGATGGGTGCTGTTCGTAATATTCCGAAGGTTCGTAATTCCGAAGGGTCGTTAAATTCGAAACACACATATTCCCTAAACCTACAGGTTCGTTAATTCGAACGTTTGTGGCGTTATTCCGAAGATTCATGAATCCGAAAATGAAATTAACGGAACAATATACCTTCTGAATAACGAATCTTCGGACTAGAGAGCCTTCGGAATAACGAACATCGGAATAATAACTACCGATGTGTAAGGTTGATGAAATTATTAAATAGCGACCAATGTCCAAAGTTGATTAGGTCATACCGTCCGACGTCAGTGATCGAGAAAACTATAAAGTAGCGGCTGATGTCGAAGGTTGATAAAATAAGGACAATTAAATCAAATAGGTATAGCGTCCATAATGTCGAGATCAAATAAAATTGAGCAGCAACGAAGTGTCGAAGGTTTATGCAATCAACTTGGTATCGCACGACGTCGAATGTTAAGCAAAATTATCTGATTTATCCGACATTTGTTTTAGCATTGTAAAGAGGCTAAAGTTACCGTTATTCATTTCTGATCGTAAAAGCAATCATCCAACATTTACTAGTATTTTGACACCTTACGGAGCCGAATGTTACCGTCAATCATTTTCAAATGTTAAAGCAAACAACCGACATTCATTTTAGCATCTTACGGAGCTGAATGTTATCCTTTTTCATTTCCAAACGTGAAAGCAAACATCCGCTATTTATTTTAGCATCTAACTGAGCCGATTGATACCGTTAATCATTTCCAAATGTAAAAGCAACAATCTGTTATTTATTTTAGCATCGTTCGGAGCAGAACATTACCGTTATTCATTTCCAAATTTAAAAGCAAACATCCGACAATCATTTTAGCATCGTACGGAGCCGAATGTTACTGTTTTTCATTTTGAACGTCAAGGCAGACATCAGACATTTACTTTACCATCAAACGCAGCTGAATGTTACTGTTCTTCATTTCGAAATGTAATAGCAAATATCCGACATTTATTTTATTTTATGGAGCAGACTGTTACTGCTATTCACTTCCAAACATAAAAAGCAATCATCTGCCATTTTTTGGGCATCTTCCGGAGCCAAATGTTATTGCTATTTACTTTCGAAAGTAAAAGCAAACACCCGACATCTGTTTAATCATCATGCGGAGTTGAATATTAGTGTTATTAATTTCCGAACATCAAAGGGATCATTCGACATTTATTTTAGCATCTTCCGGAGCTGAATGTTATTGTTATTTACTTTTGAACGTAAAAGCAAACATCCGGCATTTATTTTTATCATCGTACAGAGTTGAATATTATTGTTATTCATTTCCGAACGTCAAAGCAAAGATCCGACATTTATTTTAGCATCTTCCGGAGATGAATGTTATTGCTATTTACTTCCGAAAGTAAAAGCAAACATCCGACATTTATTCAATCATCGTACGGAGTATTATTGTTATTCATTTCCAAACGTCAAAGGGATCATTCGACATTTGCTTTAGCATATTCCGGAGCTGAATGTTATGGTTATTATTTTACTTTCGAACGTAAAAGCAAACATCCGGCAAATTACTGATACTTTTCAAAAGATTTTCGCGGATCGATTTCAGCTAATTTCCTTCATGTAGCCGATGGTTGACGGGAGAGTTTGATTTTCATATCATTAATTCCGCGCTGGAGCGCTCGGGCAAATGCGGGTGTTTAGACGAGCGTGAAAGTGCGGGCGACTTCCCTCGTCTGTACGCGTCCAAACGCCCGCGTATAGACTAGTACGCCCGGACGAAAGGGCTTCCCGCATTTGCCCTAGGGGTTTGCGTGACGTTTCCCGCGGTCGGCACTGTAGATTACTGGGCTTTAAACCTGGCCTATCTCTAGAAGTGTGAATGGCCCTCGATGTTTATCTCAGTCCTAGACAGCTACTATGACTCATCCAGTGAAGGCATTAGACTACGGAATATCCTTTGTCTACAGGGTAGATGCCCTAACGGGCGCCAGCAAGCTAGTTCGCATACTACATTGTAGTTTGAAAGTGAAGCAAGTTCACAGGTATGTTTCTAACCTCAGAATAAGAATGATATACAATTCATTTCACAGTCACATATAAACATAATCAATTCATTCTCTTTCTTTAAGCTCATGGCATAAAACACACTAGACAGCACAGAATACTGGAGAAAATATTGGATGGAAATTTTATCTGTGGGAGATAAGGTATGCAGTGGGGACACTGTGGTACTTTTTGACTATAGTTACATTCAGACGAGGTTATGCTCTTGCCCCCTAACTACGAAGTGCGTCCACACGACAAAGCTTAACCTCGAGGGTAAGCCCCTGCCCCTTTGAGTTCGTTGATTTTTGTGTCCACACTGTGCTTAACTACAAGTGGGACCCCTGCGGCTTGTGGTTAGAGCACTAACCATAAGATATCTCATGGCTCTTAACATCGAGCTAACCTCGAGGTTAGCTAACTACGAGTGCATCTAAACGGTCCCTAACTACAAGCTTAACCTCGAGGTTCCCTAACCTCGAGATTAAGGCTTGTTGTCTGAACGTAACACAGTCCCAAGTTTTGGTTCCTATCAAGCACTCATGTCCTTCGATATAATGTCGTTACCCATGATGTTCCTCTCATCCTGACCCATACATAGTGTAAATGGATACCTGACCATGCTGGAGTATTGGCGGTAATACCAGCAGAGCCCTCTGGAAGAGCAGAGCTAAAACTGAAGAAGCTACCCTGGGTAAACCCACTGAAGATTTAGTCCTGAGTATACTCGAAGAAGGGTCTATGAGAAATGTGTGATAGGCCCTATAGCAAAATCAGCTCATTCTCAATGGGTTAAAAAGGCCAAAAGCTTCTTGAATTCCCATACCAAGCAGGATATAACAATTTATCACTTTCAATTAACCAACTGGCAAAATTGGACAAGAAAACAGAGTCCAATAACTCAAGTTAGCTGAGGCCTTCCATAGTCATTTTCAACATAAATTGTTGTTCTAGTTTGAGGCTTCAATATAATTTAAGTTAAGACAGCTAACTTCCAGTCAACTCTAAAAGTTATGGAACCTCACTATGAACCCAACTACAACTTTCCAGGCTTTGCAGCTACACCACATTGCATGATTTGGACACAAGGAGCCAAGATGTGTAGCTGGACACGGTTGGCATGTGCAGGTCCCAGCTATAAACGGGTTTCAAAACGACTTTGCATTTATCAACTCTAGAGAAACATGTTTCTGGCTCAAATGCATTCGCGATCGCACTTTCTTTGGCATTTCAGAAATGCATTTCTAACCCCATAATAAAAACAGCTTCGCATTTACCAAGTGCCCAAAACTGACTGAAAGTTATTTGCAAACTTTAATTCTGCACCAGAAGTGAGTTGATAAATCCACCCTTTGATGATGTATTATTTCTGGCCTTACTCTTTTGGTGTGCACTTTTGATCTGAACAGTTAACTCTCTCTCTCTCTCTGGACAGTGGATTACAGCTGTACTTTATTGCATCTTATGTGCTAGCACTTTGCATTCCTTGCATGCTGGCAATTTTCTGATAACACCAATATTAGTACTAACATTGTACATGTGTGTTCTGTTTAACATCAACAAGAAAATTGTTTCACTACAGACTTATAGGGAGAAAAACTATACTTCCGAGTTTGATTTCCGCAAAATGTTGGCAGTTGGAAAATGATTCTAACATCAAAAAAGGAAGCATGTTGTTTCCTTTCGCCTGCACCTCATTTGTGTCTCTTTTTTTTTAGAATCATATTGATTGTGATTGTATGTGTGTGTGTTTGTTTGTGGGTGTGTGTGTATAAACACAAGATGTACATTTTAATTTTGGGGTCACTCCACTATCTTTGTTTCTCTAGCATTGTTGATTGTAAATTGTTTGCATACATTCACGATGTATGTCTTTTTATGTAAAATTATAGAAATCAAATAAAGATTACTGAAAAAAAAATCTGATGAGTGTATGCTGTTGCTCACTTTCCTTTCCTTCTTTTATAGCAGTACACAAATTAGAATGCCAGAGATAAATAATTTTACTTTACCATCCTGAAGACATACCTCCCATTAAACCAGTCTTACTACAGGCAACTCCATTTAATAGAAAGGCAATGAAGTTTTAAGAAGATTGCTCTGGGAGGGTTAATGTGGACATTCAGGCACAAGTCAGCTGGATGCTATCAACATTTACCACATCAAGTGTAGAATAACTCCAGCATGATGTATACACAGGTGCATCAGAGCTTTCAACCAGTTTCAGGCAAGGGTACTTGACTCGAAAGTTTACAAACAGAACAGATGTGGCAAAATACATCTTTTAAAATTCATCTGTTGAATGTGACCACTAAAAAGCAATATTAAAATGCTCGTAAAGCAAGTAACCATGGGATTGACTGCTTAAAGGCCACCTGAAGGACTAACATACGAGGATATAGTGCCTGGTGCATGGGGCACAGATTGTACAATATTGTGTTCACAACCTGTTGAAAACTAATCCTGAGTACACTCGGGGCAGGTGTATCTGGGAAATGGGAAAGGTACATGTATGCTGTAACAAAATCTGCTCATCCTCAATGGTTTTTAACACCTCCCAAGGTAGTTAAAGATCTCAACATTTTGAGTTTGATCCCACTCAAACAAGATTTTGCTTCCAATGATTCTACTATACTCTGATTACACCAAAGTGTCATGTTTGAAAGTGATTTGTATTCAACTTTTGTTTGCCCAATCTGAACTGAAGAGGTTTTCATTCACCAGTGTTATGGTGGTGGGTTGTATTTTACCCAACTGATTTACAGCTCTTGTCAGATGATGAGTGGTAGTGACTAAAAGAGATTTTCCAGCAGGACTGGGCAACACTGGCTGCATTCCAACTTTGCAGTCGCCAACAATGGAATCCATTGTGTGGTTTCCTCTAATTGAACAGTGATGATATGGTTACTGGCAGACATCACAGGATGTGTTGTAGGCAGCTCCTCACACAACAGTGGTACATCATCACTCCAGTACAAACAAATACCTGTCTAGTAAAGTTCTAACCACTAATGCAATTTACAGGAAATTGATTATTTTCTCAATCAAATGAGGCACAAGAGCTGGGCTACTGGTTATCTTTTTACCTTCCCTGCTGATATATTAGATAAATTAATCATTTATTTGATTTCCACTGTGTGCAATGGAATTGCCATCTGGGTATTTGTCTGCCATTTTTGTGAACTTTGAAATATGAGCCTGCCTAACAGGTTATTACAAACCAAGTGATCTTGCCTTACACCAGAGGTTATTCACCAGGCCACAGCTGACAGATTAGCCAAAATCTCAGCTACATGTCATATTGTGCGAGTCTGATTTCATGACATTTAACCATGTAAAAGGTATTTATATATATATTCATGTTTGGCAGGGGGAAAAAATACTCTGTTTAATCTACCCTTCAATATAAAATGACTTTCAAATACAAGTTCCGTGTCAGCTTAATTCCAAGTTTATGGAGCTGCAAAAGGGATTACCTCAACAAGAACCAAGCCAGACCTTAGGACAAAGACAGCTTTGTTTGCTTTACTGTGAGTCTGTTAACTCCACCAAGGAAGGAGGATGAGTTTTCACTGGCATTGGTTGGTTGATTTGTTTGTTTGTTTGTCTGTTCACAAAGTTGTATATGGATTTGAATGGAACTTGCAGGAAAAGTTGACTACATCACGATGAACAGATAGTTCAAGTCTGGTAGTGATCTGGGAATTGTATGAATTTTTGAAGGATTTTTTAATCTTTTGGGAGATAGGGTCATTGAACTTGGGAGTTCAAGATGAACCAATTTTAGGTGGATTTACATATGCACTCTATTAAGTGTGTGCTCTGCTCAGTAAGAGGTGTCATGTAGCTGGAAGCTGATGACGTAAACATTAGGCTTCTATATTGGGAAATTGGGCAATTTTCAGCATGCGTGTATTGGTGGAAATTAGCTGCTTGGTGTTATATTTGGGGCTGTAAGAATGAATACAAAAGAAATGTTGAGCTTGAGGACCAATAGGGCCACTTCATTAGAAGAGATTTTTTGTGTGTGTGCAATAAAGTTCTTTTAACTGCATTTCCCAACCTCAATTACTACACCTCAATCAACCTGAAAGTATTTCATCCACTATGTAACAGCAAGCACATACCACACTGACCTTTCACACATTTTGCCCGACACAAAATCAGTCAATTTCCTTCTGACAGGAATTCAACACACTGAATTTTGGCCTTTGACCTTCACTGGTTTCTCATGTTTGATACACTGGCTTTGCACATGACTTGACCTTTTGTCCCTCACTGTCATATTTGGAAACAATTCACATGAAAACATGTGTTGTGATACAACAAACAGATAAAAGTGTGTATCAAACACATCTTGCATTCATGCATTAAACAGCAAAATTCTAAGAGCATCACCATAAACTTTGACATGAACAAGATTTTGCCCTACTTCAATTAGTAAATTGCTCTGTACTCTATCCAAAAAACAAAAAACAAAAATAAATAAAAATAACATCAAACATTACCTGAGCTTTGATGAAAACAAGGAAGTTAAAGACGCCCTGGTCTGGACCCAGCATTTTTCTTTCCTAAATCTAATTGATGAAATGCTCTTTTGGATGAATTGTTCTTTTATCCCATTCCTTTAATCAAATGACTGCTCTCACCTGTTTGGCCAGGCTTGTAGACAGGTTTGTCCGTTTCAATGAACATCTCGGTATTCACACCACTTATGGTGACCAATCTCTTCTCGACTACCTCAAACCCTTCCTGGGTCACCAGTGTCCTCCGCATCTTGATGACCAAGGTGGCCTCAATGCTCTCCTCTTCAATGGCTGGCACCTGCATTTTGGTGACAATTATCACATCACTTCTCACTTCATGACATATCTCAGCTAAAGAAAAATGTTGGTAAATTTTGTCATTCATGTCTTAATCTGACCCTCCAAAAACCCTCTATATAGGCCCTATAAAATAACCCATCTATTTATTCATATTTTCATTTTTATCTCTTTAAAATTTACTTAATACTTTCTTTCTCTTTTAACTCTCCATCTTGTATGCAGATTCCATAATAATCTCCTTCCATGTACTCTGCTGATCCCAAGTGAGTGCATAAATTCAGCTCCATGCAGTTCAAATTTGTATAATGATCTACCAGACATTAACCTGATAAACCGGTGACATTTTCTTGATTTCTTATACCGTATTTTATGCCCTTTCTTGACTTTGTATACAGTTCTTCATCATTAGAAATGTGTTGTCTTCTTACAACTGTCACAAAAGGCCATTCTCTCTATCTGAAGTGGACAGGAAGAGAGAAGCAATGACAGTCTTCATACCTGCATTTCGTAGCAGGCCATGCGGAACTCCATGAACTGGAGGGGCACCTTCGACAGGACAGTGGTATTGTCCATCAGTCGAATGGCCACCTCCAGGGGACCGGTCATGTTCTGCAGGGTGATGCATATCGTCTCTGTCGTCTCTGCCACAAACACCTTCGGCACAATGACCAGGTATCCGGTGTCAAAGCTGAAATCAGTAAGGAAACCACAACCCAGTGTCAAAAGATTGTATTCTCTCAAAATTTGTTCAAGAGTTGGGTAGTCAAGTACTAACTCTACTTTTCAGCTCAAAATGACCATACTTTCATTTGCTTCTAAAGTATGAGTAGTTAAACTTTATTACTCTCGACTATACCAATCATCACTGACAGTATGGCTATGATAAGATTAACTAAATTATTATAATATATGCTCTATATCCCTTATCAAGGTAGGAGAAGGGCACAGAAACTCTGTTTTCTAAATCTAGTCACAAGATGGGACAGAAACCAGGTTTATAGTACGATTACCATCCATCTGTAGTTGCTAATGGGATGAGCAGCTCTTAAAATCAATCAACTCAGCTTTCCATCAAGTTGAGACTGCTACGTGTATGAGCACCAATTTCACTTCTAATGGACCCATTTACTAACATATTCAAATCTTATGCATAACTTTCTGACAATGGTTTTTCTTGACAACCTGAAAGCTTGCCAGAGGTTTGCCCAATGTAGCTATGACTTATGCATGCAAATTGGATTACAAGTACTGAACAGTGTATTTGAGGTACAGGTTTAATAAAATAGCTTGTTACTACTTCAGGAAGGAAGAAATATCTATGAATTTGAATATGTTTGTAAATCATTCTACAGAGACTCCAACTCTCCTGTTTTCGACGGGAGATCTCCCGCCGAAAACCCATTTTTGCACGATCTCCCGTTCTCCCGTTTGAGATTTGATTTCTCCCGCCCTAGCTCTGTGTCTCCCGGTGGAAAGGATTTCTTACTTATTTCTATCGTATGTTGAAAAAATAAGCCTAAGACAGCACCAGAGAACATCTAGAATCCTAGGAACTTCGCGCTTCGCACACATCAACTTGGAGTCTCCCGTTTGCTAGGGGTTTCGGGCGGGAGAATCTCCTGATCAGAAGGTGCTTGGGGTTGGAGTCTCTGATTCTATTGAGCAATTTTTCAGCTCTCCATGATTAAGCTGACTTGAATACAAAATAAAAATTGAACAAATGCAACTACTGAAATTTACCATCTCAAGTATGGATGAAAGTTGTTGAATCTAAAGTGTTACATGTTTAAAGAAGCAATACTGTTGCATGCACCCAAAAACAAAACAAAAAAAAACACACACACACACACATGAAAGTTACATAAAAGGTCACATTATTGTGATCACTTCCCTACTGTGTTGTTCACTGAAAAATTCCAGAATAATGAAATCTTGGGTGGAAGAATGGACAATATCAAATGTTGTGATATTTAGTTTAACTAGGAGTATTAAGGTAAACTGTTTTGTTGTTGTTCTTGTTGTTGTTGTTCTAGTCCACCACACCCCCTTGATGTTTTGTAGGAGAGGGGAAATACCACCAGTACAATGCTATTTTTGTTCAACCGCAACTGGAGTGGAACAGTGGAGACTGTTCTCTCTGTTGAGGTTTCCCCAAGCTCCTTTGTGATTGGTCCCAAGGTAGAACAAATTCATGAGCAGTGAGTCATCGTTTGTTTCGCTCTTAAAATTCCCCAAAGAAAGCTATGGTGCACTGACAGACAGCAGGATCTATTACAACTTTCAGAGGTTTCAGGGTCAATCAAAATCCCAAGCAAAGTATATCCCTACAAATCCCATCTTCCCGTGCTGAGATGTAAAGTCAGTGTGACAAAAGGCAACACACTGAAGTCAATCTACAGGTTCAGTGCATTTAGTGGAACGCTAATAAAGAGACAATTTATTTAAGAAATGATGAAAAGCACAAAATGCTGCATGTGTTAGCGGTCCTAGTTTGGACAAGTCCCAATGTCCGAACAACGTTTGGAAAACAAAAACAGGGTAACATTCCTTTCCTTGGGAAATGAAATCACAGGAGGGAGTAAGAGGTAGGCCTACAACCTTAGCAAAAACACACTGAAAAACCTTTCTGTTAAGGTTTTCATTGCAACATACCCATTCACATGCGATCTAACCCAAGCAGAGGAAACTTGATTGAAGAATTCTACAGTCTAGCTCTGTCATTTTTTTGGCAAAGTTGTGTTGCCTCAGATCTGAGCACAGTATATACCAAACACACTACTGAATAACCCAGTGCATTAAACCTGGATTTGCCGTGGATGACTTTGCCTACCATGTTAAGATAGAATTTAGAATTTAGAATACTGTAAAAGTGGATATTTTCGCGCGACTAATTTTTTGCGCTCGGCAGGGTAAGAAGAGTCTCGCGTGTTTCTAATTCTGCGGAATCAAGACATCCACTACTGGAACATATGGTAAGCAAAAATATTTGTGTGCTTTTATTTTCGCGATAGTTTCAGGTTGCGCGAAATGCACGAAAATTTCAACACCGCGAAAATTTCCACTTTTACAGTATAGAATTTGCAGTTGAGAAACAGAATGATAGGTCTCCTATTTTATATCAATCAAACACAGAGTCACCACGTGTATAAGAAAACATTTCTAGACCCAAAGAATATGCGTATCAACTCACCAACGCAACTTGTATTTCAAGGAAAGAGATTTATTTTTCATCACAAAAACATCCCTATAAGTATTGACTACATGTATATTCAAATTTCATGTGTTACAAAATTCAAAATTGCCCTGAAACACTGCTATCGCATGTGAACATTCAAGCAAGCAGCAATGTTTGTAAACAGAGTGTCATCGTGCCTGGACTATTGTGCAGCCGAACCTTAAATCGATAAGCGTTTCTCAATAGTACACACTGTAAGGGTTGTCTGGACATTGTCAAGGCAATGCAATGCCTTACACTGGGTGGCTTTGGATAGAATGCGGCAAAAATCACTGTGCCATCTGTTCAACATTCAGTATGCAGCATTTTTAAGAGACAGGGTAAAAAAACAAAAACAAACAACAAACAACAGAATATATCTTCTAGAATTTGTCTGAATGCTGTCCAGTAATTCTGGTCAGAAAAGTCCTTAGGAGGGGGGTATCAGTGACTGCAGGAAAAATGCTGTGAGAACCTGGATAGAACCAGAAGAAAAGTCCTCACACTAAACAACAAAATAACCCCAATATAATGTACACCAGATGGGTACCTACAGACTGAAGGATAAACTGTGGCCATCCAAGAAACAGGTAGGCCTACATTGTACACCCTGTACACGCAGTGATCCCCTCTTCCCTCTCTTTCAATCATACTTCCTAACCATGATCTAATTTTATCACCAACCGGTAGGGATATAGGCAGTCTACAAAAAGGTAACCTTTAACCACTTCCCAAAATTCAGACAGAACTCTGCGACAATTCCATCACGTGCACATTGTTTTGACTGAAAAACTGAATGAAGCCCCAAAGTAGGTAGCCCAGGGAGGGTTGGGAGAAATTTCAAATGGATCTACAATCTCTAAACCAATACCTATCAATTTTCTTTTTTTTTTCATTCTTTTTTTTCATTTGAAGAAAAAAATAATACCCTTTATGAATAAGGTTGAATATTAATACAACAGCTACAATGTAGATGCATTTTTGAGAAGTTTTTAAACAGCAATACTAATTTCCCTTTTCTACCATCATTATCAGGCCTTTTTGACCATTTACTGGATAACAAATTGGCACTGATCTTTAAAAGCCATGCTGTTCATTGTACAACATACAAAATGTATGAAACATACAATTATCAGATAAGGGTCAGATCGTGGTATCTGTTTT
Organism: Diadema antillarum; assembly: GCF_040938485.1. NCBI lineage: Eukaryota > Metazoa > Echinodermata > Echinoidea > Diadematoida > Diadematidae > Diadema > Diadema antillarum. The sequence continues at coordinate 654,529 of NW_027271630.1, forward strand.
TTTATTTTTGTCTTTGTTTGTTTTGTTGTTGTTTTTGCTAGAAAAAAAAAAAAAAAAACTTTGTGCATACAAAAGGTTTTCTGGCTGCTCTGATGGAAATCACCAGAAGATAAACGTCCATCCAAAGGACAAAAAGAACATAAAATTTATTTGAACAGATATCAATGGATGCCAAAAATCGACATTCATTTCTCATGCATTTGGCTTCTCTGGCAATGTGTGACATGGGCATTACCTTTTAATATGTCTCATATTTAGGTAATGACTTAGAAATTCCATATGAACAAGAAGGCCCCAATCTGCCAAAGTTAATGCTGTGCATGATATAAAAGTGTGTACATGGTCAGTAAGATGTCAGAAAGGGGTCAGTTAGAGGACATAGAGAGGTCAGCAGACAAAAACATTCTTATACAGGAAGTGGTACATTATGTCATTCACTGCAAGTGCAACCTGTCATTCCTACTGGTGATAAGTCTAGACTAAAATGGCAACTCTTCACAATGCACAAAGTACAAACAAGGAGAGGCATTTGCAAATATGCTTACTTGCAAAAGTGGTGACCATATACCTAAGAATACCCTTTCTTTCGTTCATCATAAAAGCAGCAATGTTTGTGGTTTGTTTGTTGTTTTTTTTTCTCTCTCTCCACGAGAAACAGAATAAGGGGTGAGAGAATAAGAGTAGTGTGTGATGCTGCTAACATGATGGCATTGACAGGTTTCGCAGGATTACTGTGGAACAGCTTGAGCTGGGGGAAGAAATAGTATGTGTCACCATACTCAAAGCAGATCATAGACTTTGTCATGCACCAAAGGGCAATGACCTCTTCCAGGGTGCTTTTCTTTGAACAAGCGTCAGCCAGGAGTGGTTTGTAAAAACACTTGAAAGGATGGGGGAAAGCGGCTTGCTGGAGTTGGGTTCAGCTGTCTCAAAAACATCAGAGTCTCATCATTTTGACAGTTGCGGGATTTAAGTACAAATCCACTTCTACAAAGGTTGATTTTCTACGGACGTACATGTGTATCCACGAACAGCTCTTCTCAACTAGCATGATGACTCACTTAATTTGCACTCTATATAAAAGTTCAACTCTTCACAAAACAAAAATTACAAATGTACCATACAATTATGAAACAATACCAGTTCTTCTCTTGATCTCTACTTTCATATCTATCTCCAGGGAGAGCTTGTCCCTTAAAGAAAATAAAGGGAGAAGTGACTATTGGACTTATCTAAACAGACAATAACATTGAGATTTGCAGATTCTGTATCACAAAAATGTCATCTGGAAATACATAAATTATAAAACGATTTCTTCCACAATATTTGTGGTAAATTACACTGAGATACAACTGTACCACGAAAATGTTTGCTTTAAAGGACAAGTTCACCTTCATAAACATAAGGATTGAGAATATGTAGCAATATTAGTAGAACACATCATTGAAAGTTTGAGGAAAATCAGACAATCCGTTCAAAAGTTATGAATTTTTGAAGTTTTTGTGCAGTAACCGCTGGATGAGAAGACTACTGCAGTGTATGAATAACTTAGATGTCACATGCGTACAACAATATAAAGGAAAATATAAAGAGAATTTCACAAAATGCCATCTTTTGACAAAAGTACACATTCCCCTGACTCGTTACCGACAAATGTTATGGGTAATATTATTCCCCCTGCCTTTAGAAAGAGGCAAGTCAAGAGCTCTTTTATTATGCGAAAAAAGTGAAATATGTTGAATTTTCTTTTACATTTTCTTTATACTGTTGTACGCATATGACTCACAAGCTGTAGTAGTCTCCTCATCCAGCGGTTCCAACACAAAAATTTTAAAAATTCATAACTTTTGCATCGATTGTCCAATTTTCCTCAAACTTTCACTGATGTGCTCTACTAATATTGTTGCATTCTCTCAATCCTTATGTTTATGAAGGTGAACTTGTCCTTTAAATAACAACTGCTGAGGAAGGTGGCTACAGCATACAGGCACATTTCAATAGGGGGGTTGGGCTGCAGCCCACTCATTTTTTTTTTTTTTTGCTCTTCAGAAAAAGAAACAAAAACTCTGCAAAAAAATTCAAAACAAACTCAAGCCCCCAAACCCAATTGGCCCTAAGCCCCCTAAATTTAACAGATTTAATAGGAAACATTCTATGGCCCCTTGGTTGGTGATTTGTTTCCTTCAAACTGTTGCCAGCCCCTTCTCAGCCATACAACAGTCTCTCCACCCAGGGAGGCACCTACCTGCTCCATCATAGCATGGAGCTGTTTAGAAGAAGAATTGAGCCCAATAACATGGGTCCAGGATCCCAAATCTATTGTGACACAGGTGGAAAAAAAAGGGTGGGCTGTATTCGTATTACAGCAAAGAGCATGAAGGTCAAGGTGGGCAACTCTCCTCTTGCTATGACATTAGAGATAGATTCTCACCCCGTGTTCACATTGGTCCCCGCGACGCGGGGAAAGTCCCGAGCTGTGGGACTTTCTCCTCCAAAACCATAATGTGAACGCTCGCTGGGACTTGTCCCCTCGTCCCCGCGAAGCAAGTCGGGTACGGGGACAAGATTTGGAGGGGAGAGTGACCTTGGGGCGCAATTGATAGCGTCCAGCTGTGGTCATCAAATGTGCGCATGCGCTATGCCTGGATTCAAGTGGCAGAGCTCGCTCCAAGCCCCAAAATGCCCCCACAGCTCGGGGACAGATGAGATACCAATGTGAACGGTCAGTCGTAAAAAAGATAAGATCTCTTGTAGCTGTCCCCGCGTCGCGGGGACCAATGTGAACGCGGGGTCAGAGACACAGACTCTGTTCTTTAATACCCTGAACACCTCCTTAACTGGCAGCTCAGTTCTTTTACCCCATCCCCACCCACCCACCCCCCCCCCAAAAAAAAGTGGTGTTGTGGCTCAAATGTAAATGCTGTGTATACATGTACACTGTGTAGGGCCTACATATGACCCAACAAAAAATTTGAATAAAATATAATAGACATTTAAGTGTCGTTGGTTATGAATGCATCTGACATGTACAAATCTGTGTCAAGAATATCACACTTTTACAACTTACCAACGATCTTTCTAAAATAAGCAACATTATGTTGAGATGACTCTTGACTTAACTATATAATTATGTGACTCTGCAACAAAAAACAAAACAAAAACAGAGTCACTAGACAAGTGCTGATTTTTAGTTAAGGGCAGATTTTAAAAGAGCAGACTCTATGCTTTAAATGATGTACTTGAATAACTCCATACAAATGGACTTTCCTAACCTATCTAAATCATGGGAAGAAAATACACACTCTGGAAAAGAGTCAACTGAGAAAAGAGGCTTTGAGTTTCAGAGTCTATTCAAGTGTCTACGTGGTAATCTTACCATGGACCTACAACGAAAAGGTTCATGATCTTACCAAGCTGGGCCCTGTGCAAAGGGGTGGGGGGGGGGGGGGGGGACAGGATGCGGAACACCATAGCAACCACAATGAAAGCAGCTTAAAGGTACTGTTTACCTTTGGGAGCAGTGATTTAAAAAATGTTCCAGTTATCACATATAATGCATATGTATAGGTCAGTTGTATCACAAAACATCCTGCCACACAAAAATTTTGCAATAAAGCCACAAATATTTAAGGAGGTACACTTGTATCACTATTTTCCTCATTAAAACATAACTGTAGACGGTTTAGTCTTGAAACAATTTTATCAAAAATGTTGTTTACATTCTAATACTTAATATTGATGATCGAAATTTTTACACTGGTTGTTTCTATTCTTAACTCACATTTTAGAACTATGTTGAAACACTAAAGCTGGGTTTTTGTGTCATCTGCAAATAGTACATTGTAAATAATGCCTTTAGACTAAAATTCTGCACTCTATACTTGGCACATTCTATTCATGACTACTACTAACTTTCAAAGCAGTAGCATTATCTTTGTACAAGTGTTTAGAGTTGAGAGAAGAGTGTGTAAAGGTTTTAATGAAATGATAAGGGCCTTTAAAATGTTTTTAATCACACTATTCTACTGAAGTGTGTTCTAGAAAACAGCAAAAACAAACAAAACAAAACCCAATTCCCTATTTCTTCAATGATATCTCACTTTAGAGATCTACGTAGAAGAATTACTCTTTCAGAAACTATAAGAACATAAATACTAACTAGATTAACCCATTTCATGTACAATAGTACAAATGTATTTTGAGTCCTTACGTAAACTCCGAGCTTGCAACTTTTTGGGGGTTTTGTGATTAACATACATTACATAAAGGTCCTGGGTAAATTGTCATCGCTCAAATTCTAAACTTGAGCTAATTCAATCCTAGAAGAAAAAAAAAAGGTTTAATGGCAAAACAATGAAAGAATTTAAGATTTTCAGCTGATTTAAAATTAACAGTAACAAAGGATTGTCAGTAAAAGTCTACTTTCAAGCTATTAGCAGAATATTTGCAATTATTACAACAGGGCAATTTACTCAAATAGCAGCATACAAGGGAATACTTGTCAATTTCAATTTCTTTCTCACAATTTTCAGAATTTATCACAAGCACTGATTTTCACTGTCTAGATTTCATTTCTTCAAGTTGTTTTTTTTTTATTAATGTTAAACAGGGTATGATACATGAGAGATAGTCACAGTACTGCTTTGTAAAGCTCATATACCTACATTACTGTAGACCTACAATGTATGTCTACACTAAGTGTATGATGTAAATAACCCTGATATCTTGACTATGACATGTCGTATTAAGGTGCACATCAACTACGAAGTTTTCCTTCCATCAGCTGAGATGAAGTTCTGGAAGGCATGATTTGAAAAACAGATGTCCTCTGGCATGTGGCCTCATGGTCTGTTTAGACCTACTTCTACTCCTCTCTTTTCCTTGTCCTCCCACCACATGCTCATCTCTTTTACCTTCCAAAGATTTCTCATAGCTTCATTGATTGCATTCACAGCGAAGTCTTGCAAGTCCCCCCAAAACTAGTGCTCAGACTTGTGGGCAACAATGGAGTTTGTGTACCCTTGACCAAGCACTGATCTTTCAATGAGATCGGAAACCACTGCTTCTCCAATGACGGCTCTCTGCATCTGTCACAACACTGGAAAGGGCTGCACCATCATGAAAGCTAATGGCTGTCAGAAAATTTGATTATGGTGCATCTAGACAGTCTTGAAGAGTAGGGTCAGAGGGTTAAGTTCTATGACATGATAAGTACAGCAGCACAGCATGAAGCAGAACAGAGAGCATGGGACAGCCCAGCACAAGTCATGTTTTCCCAACTTCACAAAACTTTCATTTCTGGCTTGTTACTTGCTCCCATGAAGGATTTCCATTTAAAGAACTATCATTCAATTTTCCACTCTACTATCCTGGTAATGTCCAGCAAATTCTCAACCAAAGAGAATTTGTGCACAATGCATTTATGGTACTGTAAAAGTGGATAATTTTCATGAGACTAACTTTTCCCGCTCAGCCGGGTAAGATGAGTTTCGCATGTTTTTAATTGCACGGAATCAAGACATCAACTACTGTAACATGTGGCAAGCAAATAAATTTGCATGCTTTTATTTTTGCGCTGAACAAGAGTACTATGCTAGCACTGATTCTCATTTAGGCCTATACATCAATCAGATTTGTCTATACGCCATTTCTGCGAAATTTCTGCAAAATTCTGCATTTCGTACGTGAATGCATGATATATATCATAGCACAGCCCTACCAGCTCACAGGACACCGCAGTCTTAAATGCTATACACATATTGATCCTTGGATCTGTGTATAGTGACGCTATCTTAATTCCTATGACAGCCTGTGCCACAGAACTCTCCATGTGGCTTTCAGATTATCACTGTCACATACTCACATTGCTAGATCTGGCATAATTTTTGAACTGAAATACAAAATGAAGGCATTAACATTGTTAGGTGAACTCTTATTTCTTGCCTCCCATTTAGTCCCATATAGTTTTATCATACCACTTTACACTACCCTACGTACCCTTGCTAGCTGAATATGCACAGATGCACATACTTACAGTCAAACAAGCATTAGGCAAGGAATGGTACCAGTATGAGTGGAGGGACAAGAAAGTTGCCCTTTTTGAACATTCATAGTCATACAGTGTATGAACATCTAGAATTTGAATTACCAGTACCAGTAACTGCTATAATTAATTATATGGGACTGAAGATGTCAATCCACTATGACAGGGAATTGTTCATTCTACTATTAATTACCCGGTACTCTCTTTGCAGTGGCACAGGCCTTCTTGTACCATTCTACTAAATTAACAAAAAAATAAAGCGATAGATCACTCTACTAATGATCTCAAAATTGAAATGATAGATAAATAAACACTTAATAAACGCCAATAGCCTTGTTCACACACATTTGAATTATTTTGCCATTGAGAAAAGAGGTGTGAATTACGTTGTACTTCACATCCTGGTCATCACACATTCACAGTTGTTTCATGAAAAAGGTTGAACAACTAGACACCTGGTTCCAATGTTGCCATCTATTTCGTATTGATCAATGATGACTTCATTTTATCCATGATTGCTTTGCCACTGTCCAGGCATTGATACACTCTGTATGACCATAGCTGTAACATTTTTTTTTTTTTTTTTTTTTTTTTTTTTAACACAGGTTTCAAATTCAGTGTGCCAAGTGCATGCAAATTGCAATATAGCCTAGATAGTAGATTCTATATCAGAATGGGAATCCAGTAGACGATGGGAAATACACTAAACTACAGACTACCGGGTACAGTATTAAACTCAGCTCAGCTGGGCTGTGGAAACCATGTTCAGTATCGATCTCATAAAATACTAGTAGGGTAGTAGCTCCATAATGGAGAAACTACAAATTGTAGTACAGCAAAACCAACACAACTCTGTAATACTAATAATGGTTCTAAAATTTAAACAGTTAATTTAATTTACATTGATTTTACTTAAGGCCAAGTAAAAAAAGAAACCAGTTTCTCGTCCTCGCGCGCATCGATTTTGGCCGCCGCATCGATTTTTTTACTATTTACTATTTTCAAAATGGCGCTGAAAATACCAAGAAATTCATAATTCTCGTCCCAGCCCGCTCCCCGCCCGCATCGATTTTCAGTTGCCGCATCGACTTTTTTGATATTTACTATTTTTTCGGCCGCCGAAAAAAAAAAAGATCGACAATTCACCTACCAATCGTGACGTCTCATTTCTAATTTTTACGCCTTGCGTCCTCTACTTAGCTGTAGACTGTAGTACAGCTGTAGCTTCTGTGTGTAGTGCGTATGTAATAACGCATGCATTTCACACTGCGAGCTCGGCCGATCGGCAAGAAGGAATGACCCACAAAGCAGTCGAACTGCACTGTAGTTGGATGGGCGGCGCGGCGGGCCGGCCTACTGGGCTGTGATGTACAGCGCACTCGGTACGTCGTGAACGCGATAGCGGCAACATTTTTGCTTTGCGAACAATCGCTGTTATTCCACGCATATTTCGCGCGTTGTTCGTATTTTTCCCTGTTTCTGATATTTTAAGCGGGTGAATTGTACTGTACAAATGCTTGTGAGGATTGTACGGTATCGAGTTTGTATACATTTTCATGTCATTGTGACTATGTGCATGTGTGTGCAGTGTCGGAAGGTACGGTGCCAGCAGGGAGGTCCACACCTCCCTGGTGCCAGTGCAGTGGCCGTGCCGCACCGTATATCAGCAAAGTGTGCGTGTTTTGTAGCTGTCCAGGGTCCCCATCCCCTGGTCTGTCACGGCGATACATTCTATTTTGCAGAGAAAATGAATGCGCTTTCCAGCAAATGTAGAATTATTAAATGGGTGTATCTACAAAATAAATAACTTTTCCACGGATTCTGGTTTGTCTCGTATTTCTGCGGGATACTTTTCTTCACGATGTAAATTCACGGACACAGCCGTGAGTGGTATCATCTGTAGTGTGTACTGTTATACAATCATTCATCCAAATAATGAGTGATTATCAAATGTCTTTATAGAACATGAAGAAACATCTTTAAACGTTTAATGCTAGAATGCCATATCAGTATCATTTTGACATCCATCTGCAATTGTACAAGCCAGTTTCCAGTTGAATGTGCTACAATTGTACTGTGAAGAACTGCAGATATACATACCAGCTGTGTGGACACAAAAAGTCACAAACACCAATAAATAAAGATAGTGTTTTGAATATCATGGAATTTATTTCAGTCGTACATTTGTTGAAAGACATGTTTTATACCTGTTTCAATTAATAGCACAATACATCAGAATTGCAAGTACACTGGTATCAGAAAAGCCATTACAACACTAAATACCAGTATTAAGATGGTCATTTTCCCTTGACATCTGTAGTGGAAAGAAAAAGCAAATGTATTTCTGCATGCATGAAGTTTCATTTCAAGTATGGCACATATATCTATTTGTTTGAAAATGCACAGAGTGCAGGCAAGACGTACACTTGGGACCTGGTCTCATAACACAGCTACCAGAGTGATGTTTCATTTCATAAATTGAATATAGGAAATTGTAAAGCCCTCTCTCGTTACCTTTCTCAGAATTACCGGACGAGAAACACATATTACTTTCATTTTGACGATCCTTGAAAAAATAGTAAGATATCAAATAGTAAGGACCTCCCTCATCGCCTTGCTCAAAAAACCCGGACGAGAAACTACTAGTACTTTCTTTTTTTACTTGGCCTAATCAAAAATAGCTTTTCGATTCAGTAATATTCTCATTTCTATTCTTAGGCCAGATATATCAAGAGACAACTGAGACATCTTGTATGGAAGGTCTAGAGTGGGATGCACCACGTTTTCCAAAACTTAAAACGTTTTCCGAAAGAAGAGAAGATCAAAACAAGTCTGAGTTTTCGACGCAAAATAACGCCTACGCAATAAAAGTTCTAAGGCCAGCGGGACCCCGGCGTACCAGAGCAGCGCGCCAGTACTTACTCAATGCCAGACGAACTTGAAGACTCAGGCGGCGGCGACTCAGTGGTGGCAATCGTGCCTGCGTCTGTTCCTCTCGACGCGAGCAAAGATGCCAGGATCACTAGAATCGGCCCGAAAATACGCGCCATGCTGACACGTTCACACGTGGAGCACCTCTGATCCTCTGCCAGTTCCTCACTTGTCAGAATTCAGTGAAAATAGCGCTACTGACAATTTTCTATACCTCAACTTTGTGGAAATGGTGGGTTTCCTGTCTTCAATGTCGTAACTGTAATCCCTAACCCTTCACTTCATCACAATTTGACAGTTTGGCCGGATGGCCAGATAACACACGCTAGCTGTACTCAGGATCTACTTAGGAAAGTTGGCGTGGAGCGGCAGCGTGCACTGATATGATGGAAACGCAACGGAGGATGTATTTCTCCTTTCCCACCGTAGGCCCGCATATCCGCATCAGCTGGCAGTCAGATTTCAATGTGTGTAATCGCGCGTGTCTTGGACCGTAGCGATGATTGGTCATTGCAGCCAGCGTGTGTCAACTGTGTGATATGATTGGTCAGTTATGAAAAGACGTAACTTGTGTCGTGAAAAGTTACAAAACTTTTATATTTCGTTCGGTCGAGTGAACACCGAGTTGTCGAGGCGAGGCGTACATCTTCTTTATTATTCCACTACTGTAGCGTCATGAATTGTTGACGCCTTCTGAACAAACGATGATGGAACATGGATTTAGCCAACATTTCACATAATTCCTAAACTTCTGAATTAAAAGCCCGATTTTCATCAAACTGTATTCTGTATTCGTCTTACTTGAATTCCAACACAAAAGGGTTCTAATGTTGGGTGGAAATTTCCCTTTATTTGTTCAAGTTCAAGCAGTGGCGTATCGGGGGGGGGGGGGGGGGGGGCAAATGGGGCACGTGCCCCGGGCGCCACTCCTTGGGGGCGCCAAAGACGAAGAAACGGAAGAAAAAAAAAACGAAGAAGAAGAAGAAAAAACCAAAAAACCTCGCCCGGACGGGGGGGGGGGGGCAGAAAACCAAATCAAACAAGATAAAAACAAAACATGATGATGACGAGGACAAAATGACAATGTTTATTGTGTTCACACAAGAATTCCATGTTTTGTAAGCTGAAATACAAAAATTTTCGGCTCGCTCGCTGCGCTCACTCACCAAAGTTTATATGAAAAAAGAAGAAGATAAGAACAAAACGTGATGATGACGCGGACAAAATGACAGTGTCTATTGTGTTCACACATGTCATTTACTGTATATTTAGCAGGCAAAAAATGTCACACGGAGCAGCGGCTGCAATTTCATTCGTTCTGAAGCGATCGCCGATTGGATCAAAAGAGGGCGCCAACGGTTTCGAACATACGGGGGAGGGGGCGCAAAAAACAACAACAAATCAAACAACATAAGAACAAAACGTAATGATGACGCGGAAATATACAAATTTCGGCTCACTCGCTCGTACTACTAGTAATTTAGAGTATTTTTTCAAGTCCTCAGTTTGTTGGTATAAATCGTTATCTATAAGGCCGTCACTATATCTTGATTAGAATTGTAAGATTAATAAGCAAAAAATGACAAGAATTCCATGTTTTGTAAGCTGAAATACAAAAATGTTCGGCTCGCTCGCTGTGCTCGCTCGCCAAAATTTATCCAAAAAAAAAAAAGAGAGATAAGAACAAAACGTGATGATGACGCGGAAATATACAAATTTCGGCTCACTCGCGCGTAATAATTTAGAGTATTTTTTCAAGTCCTCAGTTTGTTGGTATAAATCGTTATCTATAAGGCCGTCACTATATCTTGATTAGAATTGTAAGATTACTAAGCAAAAAATGACAAGAATTCCATGTTTTGCAAGCTGAAATACAAAAAATATCGGCTCGCTCGCCAAAATTTATCTAAATTTATTACATTGAAATCACTCTCAAAAGACCCCTTTTAAGTGCTTTAAAAAGCATATCATGTGGACTTTTTTAAAGTCCCTACCGGGATGGGGTTGGGGTTGAACACTTTTTCAGAAATTAGGGGCGCAATTTTCGCGCTTGCCCCGGGCGCCGTTTTCCCTAGATACGCCACTGAGTTCAAGTGCAAGTTTATTTCATATTTCCACTTTCTCAGTGATGGGATTACAAAATGATTGAAAGTAAAACAAGAGTACAAAATGTATACAACCATATCTTATGTTTTTTTCGCGCTTGCCCCGGGCGCCGTTTTCCCTAGATCTGAGTTAGTGCAAGTTTATTTCATATTTCCACTTTCTCAGTGATGGGATTACAAAATGATTGAAAGTAAAACAAGAGTTCAAAAATAAACCATATCTTATGTTTGGAAAAGAAAGAAAGAAAAAAAAAACATTAAACACAAATGTAAATGGTCATTATCATATCACAAGTCAATGTCAGAAATATAATGGAGCCTACATAAAAGCAATGATGCTTGTAAAATCTGTAGGTTCCCGAATTCATAGGCGTGAAATTATACGGAGAAAGGACATGTTTATCTTGACCAACTTAAATTGTACCAGTGCAAAATCAATATTGTCTTACCAATCCCTTGTCCATCGTCATTTACATTTCCTCAATCAAACAATACTTTCTTTTTCTATTTCCCTCTGACTTTCTTTCCAGATTTTAGTCATTCGCCCATTTTCTTTCACATCTGTCTTTATGTCTTTATTTTTGTGTGTAGTTGTTTTATGCCTTCAAAATAAGCTTTGTTCATTTCTGTTCAGTTAAGTTCAGTTAAATTCATTTTCATATTTCCAGTCGTTTTTCCCAAAGAGACAAAATAATTCACTCACACAGACAAGAATACATAATGTATACTGCCATGTCTTTTGATTGCACCAAATAAAGAACATACTGTATAAAAAAGTTAACAGTCATATCATGGTATAAAGGTGTCTCAAAGGGTGCTGTTCTTTATTCCAAAGGTTCGTTATTCCGAAGGTTTGTTAATCCGAAACACAAAAATTTCCTATACCTAGAGGTTCGTTAATCCGAAAATGAAAAAAAAAAGGTTCGCTATTCCGAAGGCTCGTCTATCCGAAAATGAAATAGGGTTCGTTACTCCGAAGGTTCGTTAATCCGAAAATGAAATAGGGTTCGCTATTCCAAAGGCTCGTCTATCCGAAAATGAAATAGGGTTCGTTACTCCGAAGGTTCGTTAATCCGAAAATGAAATAGGGTTCGTTATTCCGAAGGTTCGTTGATCCGAAGTGATATAGGGTCCGTAACGAACCTTCGGAACAACGAGCTTTGTTTCATTTTCGGATAAACGAACCTTCGGAATAACGAACCTTATTTCATTTTCGGATTAATGAACCTTCGGAATAACAAACCCTATTTCATTTTCGGATTCACGAACCTTCGAAATAACGAATCTTCAGAATAACGAACCTTCGGACTAAAGAACCTTTGGAATAACGAACCTTCGGAATAACGAGTTGTAACCATCTCAAAAAGTAAAATGACAGAAATATAACCCAAGGGACATTACTACGTTTTTCAAAATGAGAGGCTGACTTTATGGGAACAGGGACGTCCATTCGTTTTCAGGATGGAAGGAGGGGGGATATTTTGAGACTATTTCCCTCCCAAAATCGCCCGATAAGCAAGCACACACGCGCGCACACAAACAGACACACACGCTGTCACACCTACACACATGCACACGCTACACACATGCACACACACACACACACACACACACACACACATACACACACACACACACACACACACACACACAAAGATCACACCCTCTGTATTCTGCAAAAACAGTAGCTGTATATATATATACTTTTGCAACAACCAATAAGGCGGTGTGGGGAGGTCCCCCCCCCCCCCCCCGTTGTGCCTGCTCTGTGACGGTGCCTTCATTATAAAATTTAGCTTGTAAAACTGTAAGTCCCAAATGCGAATGTCTTGACCAACTAAAATTATTCCGATATTTATTGATTGACTGTTCTTTATTCAAGAAAATGTTTAACATACATAACCAGGTCAATTATCCATTTAGATAATTGCAGGTATACATCGAAGTTACAAATCACAATTTTAAGAACATACAATACGAATGACATTCGTGAAATATCAATGCGTCGATATCAACTATGATATTTAATACTAACAATCATTATAATAATCATATCAATTCTATATAAACCAAAAATATATATCGGACATAAATGGAAACTTTGTACTCCGGACGGACCAATAAGCGGTCAATGTTCTGCATTTTTTTTTTTCACTGAAATTGATTTATTCAAAATCAAAAACTTCATTAATTTCCCACTGAGAAAATATCCTTGGTCCTAAAAACTGATGTGGGCCTGCTTTCAATAAATCTACTTCTGAAATTATAACACAGGATGTTACACCTATAGAATACACTACAAATTAACAGACTTCAGCATTTTGCAGGCTTTTGGGAAAGACGCAGACCCATGGACTGGCAGTGGGAGTTGAGTTCTGATATGTTTCAATTTGTTGGGTTTGTTTTATCAAATCATTGATTTGATGAAAAGTGAAGGTTTCTCCATGCCTATTTAGATCGATGGAGCACTATCCCTTTTACATTTAAGGTGAATGCTGTTCTTGTAGCTCTCAACTCATGAGCATTAATCTGGTAAGAGTATATGGTATTGAGCAAAAGATGGCGCTATTTCTTATCAAACACCAACTGAATGGTTCTATTGAACAAGACAGCTCGTGCTTGCCTGGCTTTGCTGTTGCAGCTATTATACTTCTAATGATGGAAAGAAAAATGACGCCGTGCCCTGCTTGCCAGTGGACTTTGTATTGACCTTGAATCATAACAGTTCCTGGAAAAAGTAAGAATTCTTTCTTGTTCACCTTTAAAAAACTTGGATAAACATCTAAATGTATATGAAATTAGAATATTACATATGGGAGATGATATTATTAAAATTAATTGCTACACTTTCCCATTTTAATGGTACACCATAATGATTTCAAGCTTTCTTTGTTGACTGACATCGAACCGGATGGTTGTTTATTATAATTGTTGTGACATAACTTATTTCACTTTTTACTGATTCACACTATTATAGCAGTCATATTTCATATAAGTTTTCTAAATAAAGCGATGTGTAAGAAATTGCTGCCCACTCCCCCCCCCTCAAAAAAAAAACCCACACGCAACAACAACAGTTTTCATGTACTTTGTAGCTTCTTTTGAATCACTGTGACTATGATATGATTTTTATCGTATGGAATATCGAAAAGTAGTACGTATTTTTGTTCACAATGCATCACATTTATTCATTTTGTTTATCCAGTGACTACCCACAAAGTTGCCATTTGCATCAAAATTATGGAACGGCTACACAGGGGCGTCTTGGATTGTCACCTCATTACATTCACTGACATTATCATGCATTGTACTTTATGCCTACACAGTCAGTTATCGAAAATCTTTAATGAAAAAAAAAATGATTTGTCATAAAAAGGCGACGTACGGTGACATTTCCTTGGCCGACAGAAGCGTCAGAAGGATTAGAAGATTATGACTACTTTACAGGATGCACAATGCCTTCGTCAAGTGAAATCAATTAGACAAAGCAATTAAATTATGCTTGAATTTAGGACCGAAAACAAAAAGTGCATGTCTATAATTTTCATGAACCACAAGTTTAAGTAGAACAACAATATCATCTCTGATTTATAGAAACGCCCAAAGTTGAAAATAATCAAAATACTTGTCCTTTGTGGATTTTCATGATCCTTGCCGATGTTAGAACATGGAGCTAAGAAGAAGGAAGTTAATGGAATATGAAAACTGTGAGTGTGCTACCGTAATTACAAAGGGTAGCAGAACACAGAAACAATTTGGCCCCGAACACTACCTGGATTTCCTCCCATTTTCAGCTGCAAAAAATGGACCAATGAATCCTAAATTAATTGCAAATTTCGCGAGGAGCCAACATTCGCGAAAGGAAAATACACTCGGAAGGTTTTTTTCTACAACATTCGTGTACAGAATGCCAGTGGCAGTTCGCGAAAGTTCCATGCCGCGCAGAAGGCTATCGGCTCAAATTTGCGAAAGTTTCATGCCTCGAATTTTTCTGGTTTTACAGTTAGTAACACTGTATTTATGTATCTGAAGGAGCATGGCAACAGAGAGAGGCTAAGATTTGTTGTAAATTTATTCACTTTCAAGGAACTGAAAGCATGAACCTAATTACGCATGCAATGATCAACAAAGAATTTGAGATATGGAGGTAGCTGAATTCATTACCGATTTATAAATAGCAAAATACTATTAAGGTGCCACAATATATATGATATTTCTATTCCCATGCAGTTCAGGTATATATCACAGGGGCTGTGGAAAGTTTTCTAATGTGTGTGTGGGGGGGGGGGGGGGCTGCTGTCGATGGCGTCCGGTTCAAGGGTCAGTGTGGCGGGGTGGGGTTTTATTTTTATTTTGTGTTTGAAGAGAAAAAAAAGAAAGAAAAGAGAAAAATTGTGTGTGTGGGGGGGGGGGGGAGGAGGAGGGAGGGGGGGGGGGGTAGGAGGTTCCACGGGCCTTTAATAAGGCAGAAGAGCTCATTTGCATAGGCTTCATAATCAAATGCCTTTCGACAACCTCCTGAACAACCTCCAGAAAAAAAATTGTAAAAAAGTAGGTTGATACGTTGGATTTATATATATATATATATATATATACATATATATATCTATACATATATATATATATATATAACAACTATTCTGTTAATAATAATGGCAGCAATTGTAATAAGAAGAATACACGATAAGATAATCATGATAATGAGCGAGGAAATAAGAAGATGAAGTAAAAAAAGAGAAGAAGAAGTAGAAGAAGACGTAGAAGGAAAAGAGGGAGAAGAAGATAGCGATGAAGTAAAATAATACTTTCCCTTATTTTAACAAAGGAAATCAATAATAATATGGATGACATTAATTATTACAATGAAACACATTATGGTACAACTGATATTACTTCTACGAATACATTCATACAAAAATCATTATTGACCTGCATGAAACACATTTTCATTTGAACTCTAGAAACTAAGCTTTAAATATTATCTTCACTATTCAAAACCTGACGTAACAGTGTGTCAATAATAAGATACATCTAACAAGAAATGAGGAAATACACCAATGAAAGCAAAGACCTGCAAAACCTCTCACATCAGGTGGCAAATTATTGGCGACCTATCCAAAACAAGGGTACAGATATTCATAAAAACATATTGGATATAAGCCTCGCCAACGTAGTATTGTATTAAAAATATTTACAATTTACAAAGGTTATAATTACCGTTAAAACAGGAGACAGACAACAAAGTCCTGACAAACTCCGTGATGGAGAGAGTATGCCTCAGCCACCTGCAAAACATATCCATTTCATCATTACTCACTGTCAAGTAGATGACATGTAAATAATGCAATGTAAACAGAAGGAATTTCATTACACAGCATAATAATATGCTAATTAGATCATTGTTAACATAATAATAACAGTATTGTTGACGTCATAATGGCCATTATTTCGTCATATTCCCATCCAGGGTAGCAAGCAGGGGTACGCGCGTGCACCTACAAGGATGCGCGCATCAAGAAAGCGCTACCCCGCGCGTGCCCCAAAAGTAATCCACATAGCGCATTTGAACACCGGCACACCGCACACGAAAATGGCAAAATCCACAAATTTCTTATTCTTTATGTTAGATAAATCTATATTTACAACAATTCAATCCTTCGCATTGACAATGCAACATCAAATAAATCATATCATCAGAGAGGCAGGAAAGATTTGAACAAGATGCACTTACTCAATGAATGTCAACGAAATTCTTTATCTTAAATTAAATGACACACATTTAGCCTTGTAAATGAATAATCTATTCCGGCGAGAATTCGACAAAGTGTAATCTATCAATATTCAATGACTCTCCTTTACTTCAGCATCAGAGTGCCTAATAAATTTCAATAAAATTACTTCAAATAACTCTGTAAATAATCAATATTTGCATACATTGTCACACAATGAATAAAATGATATTTCTTGTCAAACTTACCGATATTAACTGGTGTTAAATGTGGATAAATTATCCACAAAACAAGTGAGAGTGCGGGGTGTCCGGTAACGTTGGACTCGGGTCAGCTCAGTGGATCAAAGCGTTCTTTTGTTATGATTTCTTCTATGACAACAAACAATTGCGCATGCGCATTAACAAAAATACACAGAAATAAGCAGTAGTAAAGGGGGCATACGTGTTGAAATATTTTGTATCATAACATATATATATATATATATATATATATATATATATATATAAATAAGTTCAAAAAAAGCTCCAAACAAGCTAAATGCTGTCCATGCTGTAGGTCCCACTTATTCCCGATTTTCTCATTTACCAATCAAATCATTTGAAAATGTAAAATGTAAGCACAGCGATCGAGTGTTTGAGGGTGTTGAGGGGAATTCCCTCTCCCGCGAGGGAGCTTTTTTTTTCTATCATTCATTCAGCGATTTGGTGCACATTTATGAAGAATATTTAGAAAATTTTCAATCAAAAACTAAGACTATGAATTGGTTATTTATTTCATTTTAGTTTAGTTTATCTTACCTAACCTCTTTTATAGTTTAAGTTGCAGAAACAGTCCCGAAAACTAAATTCTGTAATTGATTTTCTCACTGATTTGAAAATCTAATATCTAAGTGGAGCGACCGAGCAGGGAAGGGTATGGAAGAGCGTATGATATAACCCATACGAGCTAGGGAGCTTTTAGATTTTAAAGATTGAAAATCAACGATCTTGTGCAAACTTTTGATGGGATATTTTGGAAGCTGTCGATCAAAAAAAAAAAAAAAAATCAGTGTGTGAAAGGGTAAATCGTTGTATGTATCTGCCACCTTTTGTTCCGTGCGTGCGTCTTCACTGTGTACTAAATCTATGGAGCTCATGACAAAGTAAACACTAAACAGCAATGAATTGAGTGGTAATAGATTTCACGTGTAAGTATGCCATGTATATTATTCTCACAATAAGACAACAAGAAATGCGCTAATCAAAGGTAAGAAAAATGAACTAAATCACGTAATTGCTAAGTAGTTTTCTTGTATACAACTAATACAAGTTCAATTATTTGAAAATATGAGTCTAAAGGAAGGGGGGGGGGGTGAATAGAAAACCTTTCCTCCAACTACTTAAGGCCACGATCGAGTTTGGTCTCGCTTTGCCATTCACTCGAAGTCAAAACTCCGACGAAGCGGCAGAGGGAGATGGAGGGAGAGTGAGATAGATGTGCGAGTAATAAATCATATTTTTATATTATACATCATGTATATTATAATAATCAAATATACTTTAAGTGTATGGTTATATGATTCGAAGACCTGGGCCCTGTTGCATAAAACCCTTACCGCTGGACTTACCGCTCCTTTCTAGCGGTAAGTCTTCAAATTAGCAGTAAATTTTATAATCCTTGATGCTGATTGGCTGTGATGCCTAATTTTGACGGTATTAGTTACCATTGAAATTTAACGGTAGTTTTATGCAACGGGTCCCTGATTTAAAGGGAAATCCAGTCAAGATATAAGTCAGTCTGATAAAGGAAGAGTAAAATCTTACACATGATTTTTTTTTTTTTTTTACACATGACACTTACGAGTTCAACCGTAAAAATTTGACTGAAATCGGATGAAAAAAGCAAGTTATGACATTCTGAAGTTTTTCTAATTTCTGCAAAATAGTTCTCGTACAGTGGATATATGAATACGTAAAGAGTGAGCTAACCATGTCACAGCCTCACAATTTTCTATTGATCGTGTACAAAAATGACAAAAATTCAATGTTTCTGTAATTGAAGTCTGAAACATGATGTCATTCCTGGTTGAATAAGTTCAGAATAGTGATCAGTAAGACATATCAGGATCTGAGCCTCAAGCATAAATGCATTTGAGTGAAAAACGGGAAATTTCAAAATTTTATGTACAAACTATATGGCAAGTGAGAGGGGATGACATGCTCACTTTGCATTTGCCTTTTATTCATATTGACCGTTCAAGAACTGTTTCCTGAAAAATTAGAAAAAACTTCAATATGTTTTGACTTGCTTATATTATACTCAATTTGATCAAAATTTTACCGTGGAACTTGTGATATTGTACTTTTTCTTATCACACTAACTTATATTTGGACTGGATTTCCCTTTTAATGTGTTGTGTGTAGATTGAATGTACTTTTTTCAATGAGAGTTAATGTCTGTTTAATACGAGAAGATGTGAGAAAATATATATTTTTTTCATCAATCAAACTTATCATTTTTGTGAAATATCATTGTGTTGATTTGAGGAAAGTTTTTGATAGCACCTGCATTGACGGTATACACAATTCACACACATTCAACTTATCCATTATGAGTATAGTGACATTAAAAATTGTAATTGCAATATTTGTGTATGTTTCGTAGTACAGGTTGATTTCATTGTGCAATAGTTAAAATGAATATGTTTAACTTTTTTTTTTGAGGGCGTGGGGTTATTCTATCACTGTATTCTTTTGCTATCTTGTGCATATTTTTTTTTAATACATTATATGCATGGTCCTTTGTGTAAAACAGTGGTGGATCCAGGGAGGACCGCAACCGGCGCACGCCCCCCCCCCCTTTTATTTTTTGTTGAAACAAAAGAAATAAAAAGAAAAAAATGGGGGAGGGGTGCGTGCGCCCCCCTTTAATTTTGTAAACGCGCCCCCTCTTTACGGAATTCCTGGATCCACCCCTGTAAAATGTCTGTCAGGGCTCCTACTGTACTCTCAAGGAAGTCGCATTCAAAATATTATGATGCTTTTATTCGCCGTGTCAAAGTAATTGCACCAGAATCGCTTGAATGGCATCAACAGGGAGGTGAAAAGAGGTCAATGCTCCAAGTGTGCTACATGTACTGCACATGAGCCGTAATGTACGACACGCCACTAGAGAATTTGTTGATTATGCTCAAGGAGAAAAATATTTACAGTGTGTAGTATTTAAAATGAAAGATATGCAAGGCTCAATATCATATGCTCAATATCAAGGCTCAATATCATATATCATATACGCCTATCACCTTCCCCGTACTCGCACTATTTTTGCAAAGAAGACAATTATATTTACTGGACCCAGATATTGGAATGATCTCCCTCTAGGTATCACTTCTTCCTTATCTTTATTCACCTTCAAACGCAAATTAAAACAGTTATTACTTAGTGGATACACACTACCGAAGCCTTTAGCAACCTTTTTATGCTCCCAGTCTTTTGTCCTTGTCCGCAGCACCAAGTTATTTAAGTGATTTCATGGTACCGATACATCTTTTAATAATATAGCATTTTTGTTATTCAAACACTGCGAGATTTGTATGCAGTCTGATTTGTGCGATATCTATGTGGTTCATTAGTTTACTCATCGATTTTTTGTACTGGTGTAATTTAAGTTGGTCAAGACAAACATATCCGTTCTCCGTGTAAAATTATAATTATGCCTAATGAACTCGGGAACCTACAGTTTTACAAGCTTTAAAGCTTTTATGTAGGCCCCATCATATTTCTTATACTTACTAGTGACATTTTCATACGATGTGACCATGTACATTTGTGTCAAGTATATTTTCTTTTTCTTTTTCTTCTACAATCAAAAGACATGATTGTATATATTTTGTACTCTTGTTTTGTTGTCAATAATTTTGTAATGTCATCATTGAGAAAATGGAAATATGAAATAAATTTGAACTGAAATATGCAAAATATGTGCAAGTGAAAACTTCTAAATGTCACAAGATATATGCAAACCTCAAAGACTTCAATACAAAATGTGCAAAGCGTAAAGATATGTGTAAGGCAGGCAAAAATGTATATCAAAGGCCAAGAAAATATATTCAAGACACAAAGAATATGCATGGAATTATGCAAGTAACAAAATTGCTGCATGTTACAAATTATATGCAAGTCATCGTTGGTTGCTTTAAGTATTATGGCGCTTCCAGCCATGTTTCACTTTTACGAACATTCTGATGCCAATGGCATACTAGCAAACGTAGCTAGCTGAACGATCTGCGGGAGTTTGACGTGATCACCGAGGATGAAAATCGGACGGGATTACACATACCATATCTATGAGGAATAGTCGGTCTCAACCTATGTTGACACAGATTATGGTTGAAATGTTGTTTTATTTTGATAACATGTAAACGCTGCAACCATATATAATCAATTATTTTGTGTCTTGCACACATTTTTTAAACCTTGAATATGAGCGTTTGTCTTTGCATATAAAATTATTGAATTAATCATATTTTTGCATAACATATTTCCTAGGTTTTGTGGAATGCACGTTGTATATTTTGTGACTTGATCAATTTGGTGCCTTGCATGTATATTGCTATAATAATATTGCTCATTGCACTGGTCTGTGTGTGTATGTGTGTGTGAATTGCATGTATCTTGTGTCTTGCATATATTTTGGTCTTGCATAGTTTAGGCCCTGAATATGTATTTTTTCCTTTACACATATTTCTGCATTAATACAGGTATTTTGTGTAATGCATTATTGTGCATATTGCACTTTTATGTGTGCCCTGAATATGCTTTGCGTCTTGCATGCATTTAACAATTTTGGCCTTCCACATTTCTTATGCATGGTATGGAACTTAATCAGTGCCTTGAGTATTTCAAGTGGCTTGCATATTAGTTGACCAATCTTGTGCATTAGGTATATTTTGTGTTTTACATATATTTGGCCGTTTGCTTATGGTTATTATTTTTGATCGCACATATTTTTATGCATTGTAAATATTTTTATACTGAATACCTTGTGGATTGCATTATCTTGTTCCTTGATTTTTTTTTTTTTTGTTGTTGTTGTTGAACATACCAGTAAATAACAAAATCCCTGATGGCGTGCCATAAACGCGTGCAAACGGGAAGAACCTGGGGATTTCCCCAACCTTCTCGAGCTCAAGCCACCCGCACAGTCGGTGCAGTGTAGGCCCGAGTGGCTGATTGTGCTACATGCTGTGTGCACGAAAGCGAAATACCCCACAGAAAAACAGAGTACATTTTGTACATTGTTATTGTATTTTTGCCATGAATGTCTTCTTTCTCGGAGGTTGACAGGATCAGGAGACAGTCACGACAGACTGGGCTTGGACCTGGGTACGCATGCATGTGGTATGTAGCTTCATTCTTTAATTAATTGGGCAATTGTGCGGCCCTATAACGTCCATTATCGGTGCGAGATTACCCGAATCGAGCAGTGCGAGCAAATTCGTGTGCATGTACTAGTACACACTACCGATCAGGCATCGCGGGTTTGACAGTAAAAGTGCACAATTGCCCGAAAATTGTCTGCTAGATTCCGATACTTTAAATTACCCCAACGTTGTGTCCCCATCGCAGAGTCCAATAGCCTGACCAGACCGCTGTGCGAATTCACGACAGCGGCTGCGTGTAGTTAGAGTCCAAGTGTGTTTGCAGTTATTCGCATGGCGTCTGGTCAGTGCAGTGGGGTCTGCAAAAGTTGTGGCATGGATGGCATGGTAGAGAAAGATGACGTCTATCGTGACTCTATCTTACTAGCACAATTGTGATGCACTCTAGTGTAATCTCACCATGTATGTTCTACCCCCATCTCACTAGACAGCGATTCCGCTACGATCATCAAAAATCGACAAAGTGCGGCGGATCATGGCTTGAGCGCTTTAAATCTTCTCCATCGTATCTTGAGCGGTTCAGAAGCGCGGAGGATCGCCACCATCACAACGCCATGGTCAGCGACCTCACTACGGAAGTTTTGAACATGTCCAAAACTTCCATAGCGAGGTCGCGACCGATGGCCGTGGTTTTAGAGCGTATCACCATCGCCTCACGAGCGCATTAAAAGTGCCACATTCGTAACTTTGACGGGGTAGCATCGCGCAAAGCGTAACTCAAGTGCATCAAAAGCGGCTCCCATCGCCCATGAAAATTACCACTTTTACAGTATTAAGTAACAGGAACCAACCATGAACGATAGAAAGTTATGCACAGACCAGGAAGGTGAACATGGAGAAAAATGTATAAAATTCATTTTTCCACGTACACTCGGTACGAATCTGCTCTGTTTATTAAATTGTTTGTTTGTCATATACCATTGCAAGACAATGAAAGTAATTAAGTCATAATCTTTTCAATTATATCTTCATAAAATTGTCTCATTGTAGGATACGATTTGTAGTTTGCTTTTAAGCTAGTTCTTTAATATAAATACACGTTTTACCCTTTTATTTGAATGGATGACTTAACTAATCAATAGTGCAATTTCACATCAGGTTCTAACTGGTGTGTTCTAGAATGCTTAAAAGTAAGGGTAGAACCATATTCTGCATATCCATGTTGATCTGACACTGACATCTGCCTGAAAAAATTCAATCATGAAACCCTTTTTATATCCCGATCACTTGAGATCGTAGCATGAGCCCAGTGTAAACGTATCACTGTCGCTCCCATCGTATCACTGTTGTAGCGAGGTCTTGATAAGCGTACGAATATGGCAACACAGTCGGTTTGATCGACATATGACATAATTAATGCACAACATTGCTCTGCAAGACTCAGTGGGATTTAAACCCAAGCCTGAACCCCAGCCATTTGATTGAAAGGCAGATCATAGATAGATACTGACTGAGCTCTCCCTCTGCCCAGAGAACTCCAAAGTTCTAATCTCTTCAGCATTGACAGTTGCCCAATTGGGATGAAGGTCGTACTCATAAAGGGGAGTGAAACCCAAATAAACATGTGGATTACATGAATGTAGTAATATTATTAGAACACATCAGTGAAAGTTTGAGGGAAACTGAATAATCTGTTCAAAAGTTATGAATGTTTAAAATTTTGGTGCCATCATTGCTGGATGAGAAGACCAAGAACATTCCAAGACGTCGCATATAAGGAAAGCATTTCAAAGAAAATATTTTTAAAAAATAGCATATTTTCACTTTTCTCCCACAATGAAAGAGCTCTTGACTTGCCTCTTTCAAAAAGCAGGGGGAGTTATATCATTACCATATAAATGTCAGTAACAAGTCAAGGGAATGTGTACTTTTTGTAAAATAAATTTTGTGGAATTTTCTTTATATTTTCTTTATATAATCATTCTCCATATAATATATCACGATCTGTGTTTTTTTATTTGTCTATTCATCCAGCAATGGCAGCAACAAAACTATAAAAATTCATAACTTCTGAATGGATTGTCCGATTTTCCTCTTAACTTTCACTGATGTGCTCTACTAGTACAGTGGACTCCCGTTATAACGAAGTCCTCGGGACCGGCAGTTTTCTTTCGTTATAACGGAATTTCGTTATAACTGAACAAATAAACAATAGAAATAAATAGAGTGGATGACATTGCAGCCCAAATTTTTACTTCGTTATAACCGGAATTTCGTTATAACCGTGTTCATTATAACGGGAGTGCACTAATTGCTGCATTCACACAATCCACATACATGTATTTCAGGGTTTTGTACGGGTCCTGTCATCCTTGCAGTGGCTCTGCACTTGCTAACTGTGACAGGCATTGTCTATATTAAATCACAATGCGTTAATCAGGGGTGGATCCAGGAATTCCTTAAAGAGGGGGCGCCTTTACAAAATTAAAGGGGGTGCACGCACCCCTACCTCATTTGATCTTATTTCTTTTGTTTTTAATAAGAAAAAAAAATAATGGGGGGGGGGGGGAATGCCCAGTGCGCTCCCCCTGGATCCGCTGGTGCTGTTAATTGTACCTGTGCATGCATTTGTACGAATGCATGTTCTTTGAAAGGGAGCTTGACAGATATTTGTCATTATAGAAGTCATCGTTTCTGTATGAAAAGTTTGGAAAACTGAAGGTTTATTTTACATGTATGAGCATTGTATTGGCATACAGTGTGAATTGTTGAAGTTGCACATTGTATGTTATGTCAGTATCTAGTAGTTGCCAAAGAATACTGTACGAGCTGAAATCTACGCGTACAGATATTTTCGCGAATTGCTACTTGGAGGACATTTTTGCCTGTTGTTAATTTCGCGGTTGCGAGGGTCTAATTGAACTTAGTTATTTGGGCATTGTTTTTTTCACATGTTGTTATTTTCGTGGATCAAAGGCGATTCACGAAATTTGTGAAAATAAAACCACCACGAAAATTTCAGCTTGTACAGTACTTTCAAATGTTCTTTAGAATGAAAATTTGTCTTCTTTTTTTTTCCTGTTTCAGACTCTGCAATGGCAGCAAGAGATGATGAACCTTCTGTTGTACTCAGCAGTGACATGCACATCTATGACTTAGTTGAACACATTGATGCACCTGAGAAATATGTACCATTGGCAATGGATCTTTTAGGTTCCAAGCCAGAAGTATCAAACCTCATTGGGAAGACACAGATTGATTATGAGGACGTAGTTTTCAGATGTTTGTTAGAATGGCGGAATGAACATGGCAGTGATGATGGCAAGTGCAGGGAGCTCATTGAAATCTTGAGAGAATGCAAACAAACAGCAGCAGCAGATATATTGGAACAAAGTGAGTATAATGTCTGATAGCACAGAGACAGAAAACGCCCGTAAATAAGGATAAATATCACATGATCTTGGTATGTAGTGTTCAGGAATTTATTGGCCATGACCGAGTCAACCGCAATAAGCATGCACAATAAGCACCAAATAGCGTGCACAACACATTGAAAACGATCAGAGTATGGAAAGCCAACTTACGCATAACATAACTACCATATAATCATAATGGTGAAGGGTATTGTTTTTTGCTATGTATAGCATTAATAAGCTGTTCCGTGTTAACTTGCTCCATACAGGGAATAATTTTCCTGGTATCGCATCGCAATTTGCTATGCATTTTTACACCACTGCTATACAAACCAACTTTTGTGTAGCAGTTTTTTCCATAGAAGTGTACAGGATACCACTTGAAATATTGTTCATCGGCTGAAATTACTAATCAAATATGAGTTGGAAAATTGTTCCCTGCCATAAATAACCTGCCAGGTATCCTAGCCTGTGAGTAATTTAGTTGGTATTGTGTTGCCAACAGACAAAACAAAAAAACAAAAACAACAATTTTGGTTTTGGATGCAAAAGAAAACCAGTGAACCAAAACTTCTCTCCACCTGGCTTGCCCGATTTTGAATTGCTGTTTATACTCCTGCTGTCCCCATTTCCCACCTGATGGAGTCTCACACATTCCACACTCGCACTCCTAGTCACATCATGTCAGACAGTACCTCATTTAAGTTAAATCTAGTGGTGGTCATGCATTTTGTAGCAAGAGGGTCATTCACCTGGCACGGTTGCATAACTTACAGCTGTCTCGAACAAAGAGAATAAACTCTTTGCATCATGATGTATGTGCATGTTATACATTGTACTTTTGTACGCTTTTGGTACCCTTATGGAGCGCATCGGAAAGTGGTTCCATTTTTGGTTTCGTACAGTATGGTACACATAGGAGCGTTTGAGCGCTCCTGTGGCACGGGTAAGGTATGGTACAGTTCGCTTTAGCAGAGCGCTCAAACACACCCAAAGATTGTTTGTGTGTGTGTGAGGGGGGGGGGGGGGTAATGTTTGCTTCTACATCCTGTATCATGAAGATTTGTTTGCGTTAACGGATTGCAAATTTGTAATTTTTTTTTCTTGGTGTTTCTTGCAGTGATCACAGGGAGTTGAACTGTCAATTCAAAGACCAATGATAGAAAAAGTTCGCTTTATACGACCTACTTATATCCATCCATTGACTGAATATTTAGATTTGGGATAAATTTCCCTGTAATAAGATGATAATGATAATCCTTTTCAGATATGCAACAGGAAAGGAGATGTCTCTCCCAGGACAAACTCTTCTATGATCTTGCCTCTGAGATGAACTGTGCCAAATGTTACCGCCGCCTTGCTATGAAACTTGGTTTGACCGAAGCACGTCTCTCGAACCTCATAGGTACAGTCAGTCCGCAATACAAAGATGCTATGTTCAAGGCTGTGATTCAGTGGAAGAACCAGCATGGTTCAAGTTTCCAATCTGCCCAAGACCTGAGGAGGATCTTGAAGAAACATCGGCTGTCGGTTGCTGTTGAATTCTTGGATGGTTTGGACCCAGGTTTAGTGGATACAAGTGAGGATGAAATCAGTGAAGTCTTTGAAGGTGAGTTCACTAGTTGTCTTTTTATTTAGGGAGTGCAATTGTATCTACCATGAGATTAGAAACTCTTGCCCATGCTTTCGTGTCTTTATGCCTCTGCCATGAAGTGTCGCTGGAGGAATTATGTTTTTGGGTTTTCTGTCCGTCCATCCTTCCATCCTTCCATCCTTTGTCTTTCTTTCTGTCCATGCATCCGTAATCAATATTGTGGATAGTGTACCTTAAAAATTGTTTGAGGTATCCTACTGACACTTGGCATATGCATATGAGTAGACAAATTTGTGCCAATCAACCTTGGGTGCACATGCTCAAGGTCATAGGTCAAGGTCAAATTCTTAGAATTTCTCTATTTTCCCCATATCTATGCAATGCCTGAATTTTTTTTTCTTTGTTGAAACCTAGTGTATACATTGAGTATCACCAGGTAAGCATTTTATAGGGAAAGTTTTGGCCCAATGTGTCAAAGGTCAAAGGTCAAGCAAATTTCTAAAATTTTACTTTTTTCTCCATGCCTCAGAAGTGGCTCAAGGCATATTCATGAAACTTCAGTAAATGCCTGTACTGCCTGGCAGTGATTGTCTTGAGGAATTTGGGGTCATGTGTCAAATGATCAAGGGTCAGGTTTAAATGCTAAAATTCTACTATTCAATGCTATTCTTTTTTTCCTCCATACCTTTTAGATTACTCAATGCATACATTTAATCAAACGAGGTATAAAAACATACTGTATGACATGCATTACTGCACATACACTGTACAATGATTTTTAAGGGAAAGATTTCGGCCCTGGGGTCAAAGGGCAGTGAAAATATTAAAATGTGATAATTTCCCCATATTTTGAAAATAGCTCAAAATATTGTCATGTGAAATTGGATGTTACCCCTTAGTGATTATTTTTAAGAATTCAGTTCCATGGGATCAAAGGTCAGGTAAAAATGTTCAAATTCCTGAATACTTGCTCTGTCAAACAATTCAGCTATTCCTCCAAATGAAATCTAATTCAAGGAAAGTAAACATTCAACACATTTTGTGACAAACATGAAGATGTGGATGCATGACTGCAACATCATTCACAGACAAATCTGTTCATTATTTACAGTAATTAGTATGTATTGATATTGTGCAAATTTGTTTGTTCATTTCCATCTGAGAAGATGGCAGGATAGCCCAAATTCAGCTATGTTAAGCTTGTCTTCCATGGGGTCCAGTTGGATGTGAGGTGGGACCACTTCACCTGGTTAAACACCCAAATTAAGGGTAGTGCATGAAAATATTTTTTTTTTTTCTAGACTAAGAGCATATTCTCTGCCATTATGAAATTTTTGATTTCCCTTACAAGTAGAAACTCAAAATCACCTTCTTTAATCTAAAGGGGAAAAAATGAGTAGATTTGTTAAAGTGGCAATGACTCATATAGTAAAAAAAAATGATTATCAGCATTATTCTTCTATCCAGGGATTGCCATCTTAAAAGGTTATACTACAAGCAGATGATTACAATATAATCTTTTTCCATCGTTTTCAGTAACATGCCACTTTGATATTTATGCATCTTTTAAACAGATTCTTTCATGATAAAATATGATCACTAGATAGCTGTCAACACATAATTTGTAATCCGTTTAAAGTTAGAATTTTCATTGAATAGTTTGCAGAGCATATATGTGAATTCCATGTGTTATGAAATTGAAACCCTACACGCAATTGGTAATCTTCAATTCTATAGAGACAATGGCATACAATAGCATATCTACATAATTCTTATGCTTCAGTATTCCTGTAAGCTCAGTATGATGACATCTTGTAAATGCCCAAATAAAATGCAAGCATTAGAAAAAAAAGAAACACCACGACACCAAAAGTTGAGTTTCTTGTGCAAGAAGTAAAGTGTCATGCAATAACTCCACTGTGTGTGCTTTTGTTTTTGTCCTTCCTTTTCAAATACTGCATGGTCTGCAGCATCAGAAGCCAGTCCACTGATGGAAGATGTAAGACAAGGACAGTATTTGGAGCCGGAAGCCGGCGTGTATCGGAGTTCTCCAGAGGGACGCAGCTTTGAGCCTTCACAAAATTCATGAAATAGATATGTCATGGTATAAACGTACACCTTGTAAAAGAGTATGTAAAAGTCTTATCTATTTTTGATATCTTATGTGTGCATACATCCACACATGATGTGTCAACCTCAGTTTTTACAGAAAATAATGTCCCAATATCACAGTTTGAACTCATTGTTAATGCTTCTGGAATTCCCATCTGTCAATCTGTCTTCCACCCAACCCATGTACAGTGTATCATTATTTTGATTTAAGAAAATAGTTTATGAAGATTCTTTAAGTATTGGCAAAGGAGTGTCAAATGAAGCATAGCTCTACACAATACCTCAAGTTCAAAGGTCAAAACTGGGAGGTGGAAAGAGTCTCTTTGACTGGATCGTCAAGTTCACCAAGGCTTGGCACATAAATACAAATTATGCTGCTTTCCAGTCATAATTTAAGCTTGGAATTTGCAATGCTGAAATATTTATGGATAAAAATAAGAATATATGAGTACATGTAATATGTAAAAAAAAAATGATGCTTTGCAGGAGTATTTCTACATTATTATTGGCAAATATCCATGTGAAAATGAGAATAATCTGTTCAGTCATGCATGAGTGAACATACATTGAAGACAACATTGTAAGAGTACTTTTGGGGGATAGTGGGGAGGGGGTGTGTGGGTCTGGTGTATGTTTAAATCATGTTGTTTTATCCAGCTTTTGACCTTTCACTCCTATCCTGATACATTTTTTTCTCTTTTTTTTTCTACAGTTATGTGAACTCAATTTTATTTGGGGAATAGCTATGTTCGACCCTCCTGTAACTGCAAAATCCATTCAATGATTCAATCTATTGAAAGAATTGACATCAGATATTTTGCCTTTATATTACAGCACATAATTATTCTGTGAACACAAGAGGGAGTTATGTTGAGTTATTAATGAGTTCACTGTAAAGATGGGGCAAGGAATGCTGGAGTGTAGTATCATGTGTCGGGGGGGGGGGGGGGTGTGTCAGAGAA
The DNA here is from genome assembly GCF_040938485.1 of Diadema antillarum. Taxonomy (NCBI): domain Eukaryota; kingdom Metazoa; phylum Echinodermata; class Echinoidea; order Diadematoida; family Diadematidae; genus Diadema; species Diadema antillarum. Next base: position 684,780 of record NW_027271630.1, read on the forward strand.
TGGATAATAACACAGTAATAGCACTTAAACATTCACCAGAAATAAAAATGTTTTGCAGACCCAACATTTACTCTGGTGACTTTTGAAAAGTGAAAATTTTGTCATTAATACATGCACACTCATGCATGACTCGACACATCTCTGTCATTTTCTCTCGAAAGTTAGTCAATAAGTGTAAGAATATCCTTACCAACTTATTATGCTCAAAATCTATGTGTTCAAAAGTCACCCCATTTTGTTTCGGGGGGGGGGGGGAGACTTTTTGTTGTGTGTAGATGGTATTGTGTTTTCAATCTTTAATATGAACATGAAAGTCTTTCAAAAGACTTATATTTTGATGATCCATAATTGTATTGAATGTTAATTGGTTTATACAATGTACAGCAAGACAGTGTGATCTTAAACTGAAAGGTCAAGATCAGAGATCACTACACGTTGGTCTAAAATCTAATTCGTGCACCATAAGTGTAGCCAGAAATTTTCATTTGTAAAGCGATCTGCTAATCAGGATAGAAATGAATCAGCAATTGACTGCCTTACAGGAATGAAAGGTCAATGTTCCAGATCGAAGATCACAAACATGCAGCTAAAATTCTGGTCATAGAATCAGTTGATAAAGTTCAGTCATAATATTCTTATCTGGTGTCATGGATTAATTTAGATTAGAAAGTATTTCTTTTATATACAGAGAGGTTTAAAGTCAATCCTTGGCCATTCATTACAAAGATCAGATAATTTGACCAAACTGTAAATGAGGAGGAATGCTATTTTGGTAGATAAAGTGAGTCGATGAGGAGAAGAGACAGCCCAATGATCTGTGCACAAAAGTCAAGTTATGTTAGTTTAACATGCTTCTTCTTTTTTTCACAGCAGTAATGCCCCGGTCACATAGACATGCTGGATCACCCCGGATCTAATCCGGGATGATCCTGGGAGGGATCTGTGTCGACGCCTTGGGCATCCTTGGACATCCGGGAGGCCAACACGGAAACTTTTGGAGGTTAAAAACATCCGGTGTCATCCGGGGAATGCCGTGTTGGCCGAGCAATGCAGGATGATCCATGTGGCTACCATGTAGCTGCCGTGTTGATCTGTGTAGATGCCGTGTTTGTCTGTGTACAGTCATATCAATGCTCGTTGATGCTCCATCGAGGTCGAAACTATCCCAGATCTCCCCTGATCATCATGCAGACCCTTGATAATCCTTGTTTATATGTGACTGGGGCCCAACTTTGTCGATTTCTGTCATGAAACTGATGGTATTGAAAATACTACTGCCATCAACTCATTTCTCTTTCATGATAGCAATAAACTCAGGAAAACTTACAGTACTGTAAAAGTGAATATTTTCACACAAGCATTCTTTATTTTGGTTGTCTTTCTTTCTTTCTCTCTCTCTCTTTTTTTTTTTTGATGGGTTAGATCAATTTTGTGTGATTATAATTGTGATGCATCAAGACATTTGATAGCAGTTTATATGTAAAGCAAAATTTTGCATTCTTTTGTTTTTGTCCCAGTTTCTGGTTGCTCAAATGTCCAAAAAGATTCACACTGCTAGCTGTATTTTCATTTTTACAGTATTTGTCAGTGATATATCAATGCATGTAAATTCACTCACACGAAAAACATCATTGTTGATGTTATACAATGTAAAAGTTCAATTTCATTGTATATGTACACCATAAGGTACTTGTCTTGAAGTATATTTTTATTACAGATAAATTTACTACACTATCATGCAGGATCTAATGCATGTGATAATTCAGTTAGTAAACTGTTGTATAGGCTACAGTGTATTTTTTTACTTTTTGAAGGTAGAGACCATCATTTTGCAATTGTAAAGTATCTGAGACAGAAAACGTCTCAAGTGATGAATTGTACAGAAGAGCATAAAGTTTCCAGGTTTTATATTATTGTATAACTTTACAGTTGCACATGTAATATTATACAGAGCTGACTGGAAGATATATTACACATGATTTAAACATGAGGAACATTCATCGTGTGATGCATTCCTTCCTCAATGTCTTTCTCTACTTGAGTGGCTCTCCTAATTTTAAATGGATAAAATCAGAAGAAGATTATACTTTGGTGGTACGTACATTCCAAATCATTTATTAGCACCTGTGTTCTTTATTTTTTTTCAAGGCTAACATCCGTGTGTTAGTTTGTGTGTGTGTGTGTGTGTGTGTGTGTGTGTGTGTGTGTGTGTGTTTAAAGAATAAATTCATCAGTGAAAGTTTTAACAAAATCAGACAATCTGTTTAGAAGTTATCCACTTTTGAAGTTTCAGTGCCGCCAGCACTAGATGAGAAGACTACTACAGTTTGTGATGTGACATACGTATTACGATATGGAGAAGATACAGGCCTACGAAGAATTCCACAATTCAACCTGCCATTCATTAGTAGAAGTTGTCTGATGATCATACAGTACTGTTTACTCGTTTTCTCAGCCAGAAGTTTGAGTTGTTTTATCATTAGTCTATATAGGTGAATGGTTTAGTAGGGGCATGTAGGGCACTCCGGCATCCCAGGGTAGTGCAGATCTTGCCGGAAGAGAGAGGAAGGATGCGTCAATTGAGATACCGTCTGCATGATCATGACAGGATTCACACAAAATGCAAGATACAGCATAATATTACACGACTTGGCCACGGCCGCGACCGATGCCGCTTGCTTTGGACAAACGAAAATCGCTCTGAATCACGAAAATTGGGCGGACAAAAATACTAAGAAAAAACAGACGAGCGAACAAGCACAAAAACACCAACGAAAATGAAACACACACAAGTAAAAACAAAACATCTCGAACCACGCAATAAATAAAACTAACCCACGCAACCTTTGAGGCAGTGGAGCCTGTATTATGATTACAACATGTGTACGTGGTGCCAGTATATTGTACGCTGTACTCACATTTCGACAGGTCGCTGAAAATTGCAATCACTGTGTAAGGAATATACATTTCGATGACAGAAACTGGAGTTTCTGTTACTGAAACATCGACAAGAGAGTTGAACATTCTCCACGAACCCGTTTGACCAACTCAACTCAACAATACTCAATGCCACACTCTTTTGTGACAGTTTTTTCGTTCTTTACAGATAAAACAGGTTTTTTTTTTTTTTTGGTTTTTACTGTTGGGCTGTAACAGTACAATGTACAATTGTATATATTTCTGATATTATTTGCTGCTTATCCATGAAAAGTTACAAAACAAGGGTCTATAGTAGTATGTTCCTAAGTATACTGTTTGATAATCGGATTTGCTGTCGAATAAAACAAAATATGACTGTGAAGTATATTGTATATATATGGATTTATAACTGAACGGAATGAAAATCATAATTCATACAGAATGTATACACACATACCCTACATCATGATACTTCATCGAAGGAAAAAGATCAAATGCAGTGAATCTACAAGATGAAGATGGTGCGTTCATGAGTTCAGAAGAGATTACAGATCGATATAATGTCTTGTGTGTGTGTGTGTGTGTGTGTGTGTGCGTGTAACGAGAGAGGAACGTCACAAATCATATTAATAATGGACAAGGGAGTATGCTCGAAAGTACTAGTACATTGTATGTAACAGTAAATTAGTCAACTGTTAGTTTTCAACCAATTTCGGAAAGATATCCAACACATTTGAAAATCCAGTGCTACGCTGCCACCGAGCCTGTTAAAAGTTGTTTCCGAACTTTGTACTTTATAAGTCGCCTATAGGCCTGTAATCTATATATATACAAAGATAATCCGGAGGTCTCGAGTTCGAACCCCAATGGAAACCCATTTTCTTTGCTCAAGTTCTCACTTATTGTCAGCAAAACTTGCACGAGAGACGTGGCTGTGATGTCGAGTAGCAGCGCTTTTAATTGAGCTTTCGGACTCAAATTGCTCTTCTTCAGAATCTATACAATAACAATGTGTATCAATAACATTGTTATATTCAGTTTATACTTATCTATACTATACTATAATTATCTATACTTAAATGTCAGTATGGAATAAAAGAATATATTTTGGTTGATAGGAATTGAGAATTTGAGGAGAGATTTTAGTAAATGTATATATGTAATGTATCATATTATGTATTGTTGGGAAGATTGAACTTATTAAAGTAATGTGGGTGAATGTAAGTAGGTATGTGGGTAAATAGATCAATAGTGTATGAATTTTTATGTCAGCGGATGTGTATGTACGGCTTGATTAGGCCCTATGTATAATAAGAAGTGTGTTAATGTGTAGAAATTGTTATTAAATTTTGGAAGTTTTTTTTAATGTTTTTGGATGTTTCACAAAATGAACATTTGTAGTTTATAACAGATTAGATATGAACGAGCCTCGGCATAAAACATACCCCCCCCCCCCTCCGGAGCTCCACACACATGCATAAAATACATCCGGTTCCAATCTTTACACAGACAACACCAGAACGTACTCAGCAGCAACAAAGTAAGTGAGTTTGAGTTTATTAACAACATATATGAATATGATAACATGATAACATGAAATTCCACAGTGTAACATAGAATAACATGAAATTTTTATGAGAATACAATGATTTTGTACAAGGTTCTTACAGCTTTGCAAGCATATATTTTACATAGACTATATACATCTACCTTACATAAGAATACATTTGTTATAATAGATTTAGTTTCGTTGTGATACATTTATCACCTGTAAAGGCAAAAGAATGAATAAGTATGTAATGTAGACATATATGCATAGACAGAGGTTCTAAAAAAAAATCGAAAGAAATAGAATAGAAAAACAGAAGATAATGTAGTTAAAGGGGGAACCAAAAGTTAGCACAAGCGCTAGTCGAGAATGGTTCTCCCATTATAGCTACATGTATATTTAAGCTGCTGATTGCAAGGTCTACTCTTTTAAAGTAATTGTACTATAGAAGTACATTAAACTGAACACTGAAATTTCTTTTCATCACTAAACTTCTTTTAACAAGTGATTTTTTTAGGTTTCTTCGAAATGAAGATCTTGTTCTTTCCTCTTGAACATTTTTGGGCAAACTATTCCAAAACTTTGATCCGACAAAAGATATAGAAAATGTACCATGTGTCGTTTTACATTTCGGGAGTCTAAGCATGGAATGATCTTTGCCTCTAGTCCTGTATGCATTGGCTCATAATATTGCGTTACAGAATGTGGTAAATGTCCCTTGTGTAGATCATATACAAAGGTTGACACTGCAAGCTTATGCAGGTCAAAAACATCTAACACTCCTAGACTGGTGAAGTCTGCTCTGTGATTGTATTTATACCAGATCGAAACATTTTGTTTGTTTGTTAATTGGTATTTGTTAAAAATATGTTGTATTTTTGTATATATTTTGTAGTTATTGTTATGTTTAAGTACATTTTTGAATGTATAGAATTGATATATTGAAGGTTAGTTCAGTTGGGTGTGATCTTACACTGCGGTTGATTTTGTTCCAATGGTGCTGTTATACATTGTCATTGTAGATTCTGAAGAAAGGCAATTCTCGAAAGCTCGATTAAAGGTTGCTACTCAACATGATAGCCACGTCTCTCGTGCAAGTTTTACTGACAATATATATAAGTGTCCTTACACCGCCCCGCCATGTTCTGGTTCAGTACATTGCTGTCACTATCCATACTACAAAACACAAACATATACATACAGGTAAAATGACAAAAAATGATAAAATGATAAAATGGCATATGATTATAGAAACACACACACATTATTATTTGTATGTATTTGCATTTGATAGTAACATATTATTTCCTGACTGCCCGATCCCTGCTTAAACTAAAACAACAAAAATATAAATGTACGCGCTCACAAACATACACACGCACACACACACACACACACACACACACACACACACACACACACACACACATACATGATTTATATTATACACTGTAGATCAAAACGATACGGAATTATACTCCATACCGCACAATGCACTACATGTATATGGAACGCGTGTCACGCTATGACGACAGGAAACAATCGAGTATTTGGAATAGATCACCGGGAATTCCAAGGAGCTCGGGAGTCCCCACTCGGCTATCATGCTCAGTTAACCGCCGCGGCGGTTAACAGTACATAAATACACTCTCCACCTCCCTGCTTATACTATCAAGCTGGACGGTTCAGTGTGAGCGGAATTATATCGCGCCTTGAGTTTGTCGACAGTGTATTGAAAGTCTACTGAGGTGCTTGTGTATACCCCTATCACTGCATAGTATTGATATTCTAGTTCATGTACATTCATTCAAACACGTAAGTATTATACTTTTGTCAATACAGGCACAATTTTCAGGCTGTGTGCTACCTGCCCAAATACTGATAGAATGCCATAGCAGCATATTTAAACGCTCACCGCAATGTGGAATTGTACACAATTATTCTCCGACTCCTAAGTTTACAACTGGGGTCGGAACATCGCGCTCTGCTAAGGGCGAGACGAGATATATATTATATGATATGAATGAAGGATTAACGCTATCGGGCTAAAGTCTGTCGACGCGTATAATAACTGCCGTATTAAATCAAATTCAATCGGTTGCGTGTGTTTGTTTCGGTTTATTTTGAAATAATCCGCTGAAAACACTTCACCAGAGTGTCGGTCAACTCTTCATGATGTTATACTGCTCTCGACATTGCACACAAACATATCTGTATTATATATATATATATATATATATATATATATATATATATATATATATTCATAAAGAGAGAGAGAGAGAGAGAGAGAGAGAGAGGGGGGGGGGGGCAAGTGCTCACTGTTGGATGTAGATCATTTATAAGAATTTATTTTATGGTGCAGTATATTCTCTATATGATGTGAGTTTATAGGCCTATGCTTGCGCTTATCTTGCAACTGAAAATTAGATGGACGGAAGGCAGAGATACATGCAAGGTATAATACGCCTGGTACGCTCTCTCTACTTCAGAGAAGCTTGAACCTTGCATCAAGTACTCACTTTCCTTCTTCAAACGGCGACCTTTACAGTGTACTTTCCTACATCATTTTTTTTTCTTTCAGTGTCTCCAAAAATGGATGAATCTGCACACTCGACCTTCTTATCCAGTGATCTTTCCATCATGAAATTAGCGAAGAAAATAAACCCTGTGGAAAATTACTGGGAATTAGCGCTGGTACTATTGGAAGATGAACCCAGGGTTGCGACGATTATAGGTCGACAAACAACAAATTTTCGCGATATCGTCTTCAAAATATTCATCAAATGGAGAAATGCGAATGGAAATCAACCCGACAAGCTGGAAAATTTGTTCGTGAAACTTGGACTTGAAGCTGCAAGAAAATATTTAAGTGAAGGTATGTATCTTCAAAGATCAGAGCAAAAAGTAACACGAATGGTGCATGACAACCAAAACTCATTCTCTGTCAGTCATTTGAAGTAATATAATGATAAATACTAGTACATGTTATGATCTTTTGCAACAGAGGAGCCTCTTTACTGTCCCGCTGCACTGAATAATGGCTTAGAGTAAATTTCACAATTATTACCTCAGCACTGACAGTGACCCATTAATCTGGAACGAGATCGACAATGTGTAAAACTTCTTGTTTCCCGTCCCGTATGAGCTGTGGGCAAGGGTATTGTGGGTTCAAAGTTACTTTTCCTTAAAATGCTGAAATAGGCTCAAAGTGTCTTCAATTTTTGAAATGTCATGTCAACTTATCTCGAGAATCACAATAGCCTAAAAATTGTACAGAAATCCTTATAGTTAAACCTTATACACATCTCTATGTTTTGTTTTGTACTCACACTTCAAGCAGATAATGAAGATGTCTTACAACCGAACGACCATAGTAAGCGCCAAGCATGAAAATGGTTGTGTGATCCAGGTGTGCTCTGATTGTGGCCGGGGGACTAAGACGGGGGCCAACTCTCACATTTTCATCTTCTTTAAAACACAATGTCAAAGTTGTCAAATTATAGGCCAGCTTGGGAGGCATTATCACAAAGGTTTATTTTTTCTTAACCTGTTCCATACGGGAACCTGGTGGTCTATGTATTAAGTCTATGGGGAATCCGGAATTCAGTATTGAACGGGTTGATAGAATACTTTACATGAATGGGCACCCCCATGCACCCTGAACCTAAGGGAACCCTAGAAAACCCCAAATTATAGTCTTTAAAAACAAATATTGTGTGAAACCAAGAATGCTCGAGGGATACATCAATGAGTGTACCGTCAAGGTATTTCTTCTTCCCCCCCCCCCCCCATTTCCAGGGGTGGGGTCAAGGGGTGGGGTCGGAACCAATCGAATTGTGTTTTCACATTCTCATCTTCTTTGTAAAACTGCATGGTCACATTTTCGATTAAGTTACAAGTATCATCGCCAGTGTGATAGAATAATCTTATTAAGATGCATTATTTAGAGTGAACTGAAGGTGAAATTTGAGGCAATATCCAGTCGTCGTGAAGGGAATGCTTCTCTGTGATTTTATAAGGAACTTACAGTTTGTTTAACTCATGGTTTGCAACCTGTAATTCAAAGAACATTAACAGTATAATTATGATTAAGGTTGCACGTTTTCTCTGATACAGAGCTAAAAAAGGACACAAATTTTCTTACGGCCAAGGACAGTAATCTCTACACACTGGCTTCAAAGATCAGTTGCGTCGCTAAGCACAGAGATATCGCACTTGGTCTCGACTTCAGCGACGTCGATCTGGAGAACATCATCGGGTTGACCCATGTCCAATACGAGGACGCCCTCTACAAAGCCTTTATAGCATGGAGGGATGCTCACAGTCCCAACATGACGACGTTTCACGAGCTTCAGACTATTTTGGAATCACATGGGCAGAAAGAAGCTTCGGAATACATGGAAACTCTCGAGAAAGAGGGTTTGAATCCAGGTAAGGGACGGAAAGTTTCTTAAGGTGATGACATATCTTTTCTCTTTCACTACACACTGTGTACAGAGCATTGTTGCTCGTGTTGTCTTATTTTGTTTCGCTTTTTGTTTTTGCGCATAACAATACGAAGAATGAATTAATATCAAAGAAGAAAGCAGTATAGTTGTTGAGCAATATAGGTAGGTCAGAGACGAGCAACACTGGTCGTAAGTTGATGTCCTCCGTTTTTCTTTACACGTGGATCATCAAACAATGACATTTTGCATTCAGTCCATCAGTAGCGATACCTACCTAAATCTTTCAACACCAAAAATGTACAACATCGAAATTGATTGTGTAATTTTGTATTTATTCTTACTTTTATACCAAAGCTTATAACTTATACTGTCCTTGAATGCCATTGAGTTTTGAATCAAGAGCAAAGTTGCAATAACTTTAGAGTATTGAAGACTGTCGTTTGATCCCAATGGTATAGAAACGTTTGCCACAAATACGCTGACAATTAAATGCTTTTGATTAAGCCTAAAGCAGTGTCCACCTCTTGTAGCTCCCTATAACATGTCTGCCAATTCGCCCTTCAGGTGCTGTGACATGGATAAAAGTTCACTTAGTACAATAGTGCTGGGCGGAGAATGACAGAATTACAGCCTGTATACATGCTGAAACTGGTGAGTTTTAGCTTACTCCGACTTGCGTTATTTCAGTAGTTTCATGATTTCCTTTTCAATTTTTTAACTGACAGTCTATGTATTACTTTCAAACTAATTTCAGGTTTGCTCTCAACTGCAGTCGACGAGGCAACTCGAAATACAGATGAACACACCATCAACGAAGATCGTGCAGACGGGTATTCCAGTTCGGAACCAGGTATACTCAACAGAACTATAATACACGTACGCCTAATGGCGATACATTGTTCCCCTGCCATATTTTCATTTGCCACTCGTACACCTTTTTACTCAATTTCAACCAAATTTGAAGACTTTACCTAAAATTTTACTGCAAATATTTTTACATATGAATTACTTAATAATTCATATCTGATATCACTGGCTGCCATGGCAACTATGAACTGACAGCTACGTCAGTCGGATGTTGTGTGTTTTCTGTTTTATTTTCCGTTAACAACATAATAGTGGATGAAATATAGGGGCTTATAATTTGGTGAAGGACCAAAGTATGAATGTGAATGGCCCTGAAATGGTATTCTTATCATTTACTTAATTTTCACGTGACAAAATGGTATCAAAACAATAGAATGGTGATATGAGTATTATATCATCAAAGTCAACGTAACTGATGGCAGACCAATTTTCTTTCTCTCTAAATCACATATTTCACATTAACATGCTGCAGTTATACAGTTCCCATCTTAATGTCGCTCTATTTGCATGCATTTCCTTTTAAAGCGTGCGAGTATACTCTTAGGAGGTTCTGTACAGTATAGGAAGAAGAAGAAGAAAAAAAAAGGTAAAATTTTTGATATTTTTCATATATTTTTCACCTTACTGAATGGTGTCCCCATTTGATAGCCTTGAGAAACGTCAAATGTAGGCCCTATATAGTGACAAATTTTAAGGTGCCCCATCTCTGTGTAAAATGATAAGTCTAAAGACACACTTAAAAGCTACATGGGCGTCACGGGGGGGGGGGTGCGTTGGGTGCGAACGCACCCCCCTTCAGACCCTTAAAAAAAAAGAAAAAAGAATCAGTCTGCGAGCGACCTCAACGCCGGACCCTAAATAATAATAATTTATTTGTTTATTTATTTATTTTTTGGAAATTTTGCATCGGGGGAAAAAAAAAAATCGTGGGCAAAAACAATTCGCACCCCTGGTTCTGGCAGCACTGATTTCATTCATATCTACTAGTACAAGTGTATTCTAGACAGTGTTTACTATTTAGATAGATTTTGGACATCCTTCTCATGCTTGGTCACTTCGACGCCACCTCGCTGGTCATACCTTCCCCAGTCATGAACATAAACCGACACCCTTGACTACCAGTGGCGGATCCAGGGGGAGGGGCGCACCGGGCGTCCCCCCCCCCCCGCCCCCTCTTAATTTCCAAAGCGAAAAAGTATAGCTACAAACGGCAGTTTTTGGACTGTAAAATGTCAAAATTTTCAAGCTCGCTCGCTCCGCTCGCTGGCATTTAGTCGTAATGCCATTCTCCTGAAGTTGCTGCAAGTAATTGCCGGCAGTTCCACCCGGTGCGCTCCCCCCCCCCTTACTGCAAAAAAAAAATATAGCTACAAACGGCAGTTTTTGGACTGTAAAATGTCTCATTTTTCAACCTCGCTCGCTCCGTTCGCTCGCATTTAAATTCTCCTGATATTGCTGCCAGTAATTGCCAGCAGTTGCGCCCGGTGCGCCCCCTTAATTTCGAAAGCAAGAAAGATATAGCTTCAAACGGCAGTTTTTGGACTGTAAAATGTCAAAATTTTCAAGCTCGCTCGCATTTAATCTTTATGCAATTCCCCTGATGTTACTGCCAGTAATTGTCTGCAGTTGCGCCCGGTGCGCCCCCCCCCCCTTAATTTCCAAAGCGAAAAAGTATAGCTACAAACGGCAGTTTTTTCTACTGTAAAATGTCAAAATTTTCAAGCTCGCTCTCTTCGCTCGCTCGCATTGAATCGTTATGCAATTCACATGACGTTGCTGCCGGTAATTGCCAGCCGTTGCGCCCCGTGGCATGCGCTCCACCCTCCTTAATTTCCAAAGCGAACAAATATGGCTAAGAAAGGCAGTTTTTGGACTGTAAAATGTAAAATTTTCAAGCTCGCTCGCATTTAATCGTTATGCAATTCACATGATGTTGCTGCCAGTAATTGCCAGCAGTTCCGCACGGTGCGCTCCCTCCCCTAATTTCCAAAGAGAAAAAATATGGCTAAGAACGGCAGCTTTTGGACTGTAAAATGTAAAGTTTTCAAGCTCGCTCGCATGTAATCGTTATGCTCCCTTGATATTGCTGCCAGTAATGCTAGGAGTTGCACCCGATGCGCCCCCCTTAAATTCCAAAGCGAAAAAATATAGCAACAAACGGCATTTTTTTTTTTAACTGTAAAATGTCAAAATATTCAAGCTCGCTCGCTCCGCTCGCTCGCATTTAATTGTTATATGCCTTTCTCCTGATGGTGTTGCTGCCAGTAATTGCCGGCAGTTGCGCCCGGTGCCCCTCCCCCTTAATTTCCAAAGCAAAAAAAAAAAAAAAAAAAAAAATGGCTACAAACGACAGTATGGGGACATCAATACAAGAAATTTATTGAAATTATATAGTTTATAGGCACACTGTTCAACAACAAATTCCATCAAAATGTACTGCTACCTTAAACAAGTGGGACTGTTTCAAGTCGATAAAAACACGCAAAAAGCCTGCATCAAATTGCACCAATTACAACATCAAAATGCAAAAAGTTCTCACCGTGGGGGGGGGGGGGGGGGGGGGGAGGGGAGGGACAACAGGCACTTCCCCACCCTCACCCCCTTCCTCGCTCCCTCGCATACTAACACCCCCCCCCCCCCCCCAAGATGAAATCCTAGCTACGCCAGTGCCCTTACCCCGCTTGGTTTCCCTCAAAAACAGTAAAAGTCTAGGGATTGGCAGCTTCCTATATTCCAAATGTCTGTCAAAAAAAAAAATCTCGTTACATTATAGGGTCAAAACGCACCCCCCTGAAAAAAAGCTGGTGACGCCCCTGAGCTACAATTATAGTACATTTCCCTTATATTTGTTTATATCGTGATGAATATATTCATCACGATATAAACAAATATAAGGGAAATGTATTATAATTGTAGCTTTTAAGTGTGTCTTTAAGTAAATTATCATTTTACACAGAGATGGGGCACCTTAAAATTTGTCACTATAAACATTTGACGTTTCTCAAGGCTATCAAATGGGGACACCATTCAGTAAGGTGAAAAATATATGAAAAATATCAAAAATTTTACTTTTTTTTTTCTTATAGCATCCCCATGTTGTGACCTTGAGAAATTTCAACCTTAACAAAATAACAAGTTTGGATTGCTCATCTTTTGTGGCATCTATGAAAGTGATTGTCTCATAATAAAGACATAATACTGGGAAGACTCGATAGTAGAATATTTTCTATGCACTTCTTTTGATTGTGGTAAATATATAGTACTCGAATGGGCGACCTTGAGAAAGTTCAAAGGTTGTAGTCCAGGCTAGAAGGCACCCAACCTTGTTTTTTGATATATACAATGTTTTTTGACGGTTTCTTGTCAATTCGAGGGTGCTGATTCCAAATCCGATTGATGCCACTCGCGTAACCTTGAGCATTTTCGGCAAAATGCAGAAATCCAAAATGGCCGCCAGATATGCTAATTCGGCCATGATAAACACAAAAATGTGCATTATATGACCAATTATTCCGCCAAACTTTGTACATTTCTGTTCCTAGAGTTACTCAATCTGCATTTGCAAGAGAATTTTCATTTCATATAGGTTCATTTAGTATTTAAAGATAATTTTTTATTCAAAATGGCCGCCATTCCTATGCTTATGTACTAAATGAATGGCAAAACATATACATGGACAGTCATATAGAACAAAATTACTCAGTGTATTTGCAGTCCCGTACCTACGCTATCATAAAGTGTTGCAGGTGCAATACAAATATGTTGGGTGTCACTTACAATATAGAGGGCCTACATGTATATTTGAGCATTTTATATTCATAAACCTTACGATGTTTAACACAATATCTTATATATTCCATTTTGTCTCAACAACGAATATAAGTTCACTAAACGTCTCGCAAGAGATCAATATACCATCATATTCTACATGCAGGTTGAATATAAAAATATAATACTAACCAGGGAGGTGTCTCACCTCCCTGGCATACTAACACAATATATTAAGAAGCCTAGATACGCAGTATTTATCAAATAATGTTGAAAATGGAGGGGAAGCTAGAAAGCAAAGCTTCTAATATGCATTCCCCTAAAACCATGGTAACAAAGTACAGAAAAATCCTGTACAGTAAATGCAGAGAAACATGGTTTCAGACAAAAACACATCGGACATTAATGACACAGCTAAATACCCTTTACATTGTAGATTTTTTTTCCAGCAAGGAGTTGGGGAGGGAGGAGTCCCGAGGCGAGTTTGAAATGGATCATAACCTCCATCGCTTTGATATGATATAATTTAGAAGTACCGCCTTGATATTATCGAGCAAACATGATTTTCTTATTGAAGTAAAACAACAACAAAAACTGGTGAAGGCATAAACGAAACTGTCCAAACACGGCAATACCGTACAAAATATTCATTGAACATCAATCGAGGAGCAATGTGAGATACCTCTTTCAGTTCTCTCACAGTTCCCAAGTGTTGATAATATACACTTTGACATCATGATTTCATTCAGTCTTGTCTTAAAACTAAAACTGTCATTCTTATTGTCTTTAAAGAACCCTTTAATTGGATGTTTGGCAGTAGGCGACATCAGCCCCAAATTTGCAGAATTCTCAGACTAAAGATGCTTATTGGTCCTGCAATTTCTTTAATTGCAACCACATCTTATGATATGTTCAGCACTTCCTCAGGGGTCAGAGGGCGATTATTTGCCATAGAAACAGAATGAAGACATGAAGACTTGCTTGATCACCACCCATTGAAGCCCTATGGCTTTGTTGCCAGGCCAGAGACAGTGTTGTAGGTAACTTGGGTGGTATCAGAGATGACATCAGACCAGCATCTGCACCAACCTGTTTAGGGGTCAAAGCTTTCAAGTTACGGGAGGGAAATCTAGGCTTGTGGGATTTCAGACGCATTGATGGCAGGTTGTTCAAGGGGGCCTTTCATGAAGCGTTTTGTCAGATCTTTTCTTATTGACAAACTGTTATAAGCTACTAAAATCCTTGCATCTGATTGGCTGAGAGCAACTTTGTCAGACAAAACGCTTCATGAAATACCCCCATGCTATCGTGTTTGGAAGGTCAGGGTATGCGTTGACGGCACTGGTGACACTTGCCATCCTTTCCTTCCAGCGTGAGGGAGAGTGATCGAGTGCCATTGAAGGAGGGTGTACTTCCTTAGCCTATGCTTGGAAGGCTTGCCACAGAGGGCTACCTTGAACATAGCGTTGGTTACTAAGATGGAAGGCATGATGATAATCTTATAAAGGTTGGGGCAAAGTCTCCAGAAGGTGAAGTACTCCTCTATTGTCTTGAGATGGGTCAGTACTCAGCTCATGTCATCCAAGGACTTTCTATGAAACGTAAAGGCGAGATCATGTTCAAACTTCCTACGCGAAGTGAATGTTATGTCACCATGTATATGTTAAGAAGAGCTCTAGTGGAGTTAGTTTTATACAGCCACCTTAAGGAGGCCATCATTCAGAGTCCTAACACAGTTGGTCTGGTTACCTAGAGCAATCCTGAATCTGCAAGTGCTGTAGATTAAAGACAAGCAGTGTGAAGGGGTGCACGTCACGAGACCGACACCCATGAGTCATACAGCTCACGAGTAATATAACCCATGAGTTATACTGCTCACGAGTCATACAGCCCATGAGTTCGACACTAAGCTAACAAGGCCCACGAGACCGACACATTAAGCCCCGTGTTGAGTCTGTCGAACTCGTGGGCTGTTTTTGCCGATTGTCGAACTCATGGGCTTTATTTGCCTAATGTCGAACATATGGGCTGTATGACTCGTGAGCTGTATGACTCATGGACCTGTTTTCAATGTCGAACTCGGAGGCTGTATGACTCGTGGGTGTCGGTCTTGTGGGATGACCCCGTGTGAAGTTGTTATAGCACTGCTTTCAGAATGAGGCAGCACTGTACATATCTCAGAGTCTCCGTTGACATCATATTATACGCAAACACATTCACTCCGAAAAAAAAACTGGTGGTAAAATTCATCTACCATATATAATTCATCTGGGTTAACAGGAAAAACTTTCGGCCATTGTTTTCATTTCAGAGATTTGACGACAGGAAGTGAGGTGGTCCCTTTTTTCCAATTTCCCCTGCCTCATGTTCTTTCTCGGATGAGGGGACTGAAAAGTTTGTATAATATCGCTTTTAGAAGAACAGGACAGTTAATTGGGAATTTCATTTGTGTCATCATCTAGGATTCAGCCTTTTCATTCAGTAAAGTAGAGTGAATATTATGATGTTGAACATCTCAAGGCAATTAAGTGTCAAATGTTCATATCTAATAATTCCTGATAAACGATCTTGACGTTGGCATCAATTCAAGTTTTGGTGGATTTTTCCAAATTCCTAGGGGAAAATTCAGATTGAGGGAGTAGATTTGGATGTTTGCATCAAAATACAAAACAGCTTTTGTTAGGATCAACCTTCTGATTTATAATCAGCACACAAATTGATAAACAGTGTACCTGAGTGACAGGAAAAAAAAGAAGAAAATTTGTTTATTTCCATGCACACTTTGCCGTCCATAATTGTGATGGGGTATGTAAGTGGCATCCATTTTGAAGTGTTGTATTAAGAAGGATATAATAAGCCTAAAAACAATACATTTTGTGCTTGTTTGCTTGTTTGTTTGCTTGTTTTGCTAGTGGCACTCATCAGATTTGCATTGCACATGCAAAACTTGATAAAAGCGTAGGTATGTGACTGAAAATTCGTCTTCTATTTGTGTTTTGCCATTCATAAACATGAGTATAGGAGTGGCGGCCATTTTGAATTGAAAATAAGCTTAAAATACTCAATGCACCTCTTCAAAAGAAAAAATTTCTTGCATGTGTATGTAGAATTACTCAAGGAACAAAAATTTAAACAACTTTGATGGAATAATTGGTCATAAAATTGACGTAACTGGGATTATGATGGCCAAATTAGCAAAAATAGCATATCTGGCGGCCATTTGGGATTTCTGCATTTTGCCGAAAATGCTCAAGGTTACGCGAGTGGCATCAATCGGATTCGGAATCAGCACCCTCGAATTGACAAGAAACCATCAAAAAACATTGTATATATAAAAAAACAAGGTTAGGTGCACTTTCTATGGAGCCTAGCCTGGACTATTGGGTCATGTGTGGAGTTTGAGTTGCTCTACCCATGTGCCAAATATGCAAACTTATATCACACAGCGGTAAATGGGGGTGGGGGTGGGATAAGGGATACATATCTGTACTGTATCTGTACCTGTACAAACACCCCCTGAAATTAAAAAAAAAAAAACAAAATGGAAGAAGAAGGAATGTGACTGTATTAATTTTGTAACGACTGCATGGTGTTCAATCACACGCCCGCCTATAAAGTGAGAGCTAAAGAGAGCTTAACGGTATCTTTTAGGATTTTAACTTTCTCAAGTGCTCGCTTCGTTCGATAGCAAATAATATAGTAATGCCGACTGAAAGCATGATTTAGATGTTGAAAAAGACCAAGCCGGTATACCTGCTACGACGCGCGCCGTTCGGGGCCATCTACAAATTACCTAAAACTGAATAAAAACAAAACAAAAAAGAAAACAAAACGATACAAAAGGCCAGAATTTGACACCCTCCCCATCAACCAATTCCTGAATCATTGAACAAACGATGATGACTCAGTCAGAATATATCTATGCACCCCCAGGGATGATCGGGGTCATCCCACGAGACCGACACTCACGAGTCATACGGTCCACGAAACCGACATACGCAGAAAAAGGCTCACGACACCGACACTACGTATAGTAAAGGCTCGCGAGACCCCCACCCCACTCCTCGATATTAATTTACGCCGGTGGTATGTCATAGAAATTGATTTTGGCACACTGTATCCTCCCCCTTCTCCAACCGGACTTGTGAAGGATCAAATTATCTTGGGCTTAAAAAAGATTGAACACATACATGTATAATACACTATGGGCATTTCATGTTGAGCAGTCGGCGCACTATATGGTATAAACACGTTATAATCATGGTTGAACCATGGACCTACTACACATGGACTAGAAATGAAGGTCTTTCTTTGATCACATCATCACCGCCGCCACCTGATTATGTGCGTCTAAATGAGTACATTCAGGTGCTTGGATAATAACGATTATGCAGTCGTGCAAAGTCAATGACAAAAGAACCATTTCCCTCGTTGCGGTCTTATTTTGCTGAGGTGCCTTTTCAGACTCAACTGCCTTTGAATAAACACCGATGAAACGGACCAGCAAACCCGAAAACATGACAGTTAGTCCAGGCTAGGCTCCATAGAAAGTGCACCTAACCTTGTTTTTTTATATATACAATGTTTTTTGATGGTTTCTTGTCAATTCGAGGGTGCTGATTCCGAATCCGATTGATGCCACTCGCGTAACCTTGAGCATTTTCGGCAAAATGCAGAAATCCCAAATGGCCGCCAGATATGCTATTTTTGCTAATTTGGCCATCATAATCCCAGTTACGTCAATTTTATGACCAATTATTCCATCAAAGTTGTTTAAATTTTTGTTCCTTGAGTAATTCTACATACACATGCAAGAAATTTTTTCTTTTGAAGAGGTGCATTGAGTATTTTAAGCTTATTTTCAATTCAAAATGGCCGCCACTCCTATACTCATGTTTATGAATGGCAAAACACAAATAGAAGACGAATTTTCAGTCACATACCTACGCTTTTATCAAGTTTTGCATGTGCAATGCAAATCTGATGAGTGCCACTAGCAAAACAAGCAAACAAACAAGCAAACAAGCACAAAATGTATTGTTTTTAGGCTTATTATATCCTTCTTAATACAACACTTCAAAATGGATGCCACTCACATACCCCATCACAATTATGGACGGCAAAGTGTGCATGGAAATAAACAAATTTTCTTCTTTTTTTTCCTGTCACTCAGGTACACTGTTTATCAATTTGTGTGCTGATTATAAATCAGAAGGTTGATCCTAACAAAAGCTGTTTTGTATTTTGATGCAAACATCCAAATCTACTCCCTCAATCTGAATTTTCCCCTAGGAATTTGGAAAAATCCACCAAAACTTGAATTGATGCCAACGTCAAGATCGTTTATCAGGAATTATTAGATATGAACATTTGACACTTAATTGCCTTGAGATGTTCAACATCATAATATTCACTCTACTTTACTGAATGAAAAGGCTGAATCCTAGATGATGACACAAATGAAATTCCCAATTAACTGTCCTGTTCTTCTAAAAGCGATATTATACAAACTTTTCAGTCCCCTCATCCGAGAAAGAACATGAGGCAGGGGAAATTGGAAAAAAGGGACCACCTCACTTCCTGTCGTCAAATCTCTGAAATGAAAACAATGGCCGAAAGTTTTTCCTGTTAACCCAGATGAATTATATATGGTAGATGAATTTTACCACCAGTTTTTTTTTTCGGAGTGAATGTGTTTGCGTATAATATGATGTCAACGGAGACTCTGAGATATGTACAGTGCTGCCTCATTCTGAAAGCAGTGCTATAACAACTTCACACGGGGTCATCCCACAAGACCGACACCCACGAGTCATACAGCCTCCGAGTTCGACATTGAAAACAGGTCCATGAGTCATACAGCTCACGAGTCATACAGCCCATATGTTCGACATTAGGCAAATAAAGCCCATGAGTTCGACAATCGGCAAAAACAGCCCACGAGTTCGACAGACTCAACACGGGGCTTAATGTGTCGGTCTCGTGGGCCTTGTTAGCTTAGTGTCGAACTCATGGGCTGTATGACTCGTGAGCAGTATAACTCATGGGTTATATTACTCGTGAGCTGTATGACTCATGGGTGTCGGTCTCGTGACGTGCACCCCTTCACACTGCTTGTCTTTAATCTACAGCACTTGCAGATTCAGGATTGCTCTAGGTAACCAGACCAACTGTGTTAGGACTCTGAATGATGGCCTCCTTAAGGTGGCTGTATAAAACTAACTCCACTAGAGCTCTTCTTAACATATACATGGTGACATAACATTCACTTCGCGTAGGAAGTTTGAACATGATCTCGCCTTTACGTTTCATAGAAAGTCCTTGGATGACATGAGCTGAGTACTGACCCATCTCAAGACAATAGAGGAGTACTTCACCTTCTGGAGACTTTGCCCCAACCTTTATAAGATTATCATCATGCCTTCCATCTTAGTAACCAACGCTATGTTCAAGGTAGCCCTCTGTGGCAAGCCTTCCAAGCATAGGCTAAGGAAGTACACCCTCCTTCAATGGCACTCGATCACTCTCCCTCACGCTGGAAGGAAAGGATGGCAAGTGTCACCAGTGCCGTCAACGCATACCCTGACCTTCCAAACACGATAGCATGGGGGTATTTCATGAAGCGTTTTGTCTGACAAAGTTGCTCTCAGCCAATCAGATGCAAGGATTTTAGTAGCTTATAACAGTTTGTCAATAAGAAAAGATCTGACAAAACGCTTCATGAAAGGCCCCCTTGAACAACCTGCCATCAATGCGTCTGAAATCCCACAAGCCTAGATTTCCCTCCCGTAACTTGAAAGCTTTGACCCCTAAACAGGTTGGTGCAGATGCTGGTCTGATGTCATCTCTGATACCACCCAAGTTACCTACAACACTGTCTCTGGCCTGGCAACAAAGCCATAGGGCTTCAATGGGTGGTGATCAAGCAAGTCTTCATGTCTTCATTCTGTTTCTATGGCAAATAATCGCCCTCTGACCCCTGAGGAAGTGCTGAACATATCATAAGATGTGGTTGCAATTAAAGAAATTGCAGGACCAATAAGCATCTTTAGTCTGAGAATTCTGCAAATTTGGGGCTGATGTCGCCTACTGCCAAACATCCAATTAAAGGGTTCTTTAAAGACAATAAGAATGACAGTTTTAGTTTTAAGACAAGACTGAATGAAATCATGATGTCAAAGTGTATATTATCAACACTTGGGAACTGTGAGAGAACTGAAAGAGGTATCTCACATTGCTCCTCGATTGATGTTCAATGAATATTTTGTACGGTATTGCCGTGTTTGGACAGTTTCGTTTATGCCTTCACCAGTTTTTGTTGTTGTTTTACTTCAATAAGAAAATCATGTTTGCTCGATAATATCAAGGCGGTACTTCTAAATTATATCATATCAAAGCGATGGAGGTTATGATCCATTTCAAACTCGCCTCGGGACTCCTCCCTCCCCAACTCCTTGCTGGAAAAAAAATCTACAATGTAAAGGGTATTTAGCTGTGTCATTAATGTCCGATGTGTTTTTGTCTGAAACCATGTTTCTCTGCATTTACTGTACAGGATTTTTCTGTACTTTGTTACCATGGTTTTAGGGGAATGCATATTAGAAGCTTTGCTTTCTAGCTTCCCCTCCATTTTCAACATTATTTGATAAATACTGCGTATCTAGGCTTCTTAATATATTGTGTTAGTATGCCAGGGAGGTGAGACACCTCCCTGGTTAGTATTATATTTTTATATTCAACCTGCATGTAGAATATGATGGTATATTGATCTCTTGCGAGACGTTTAGTGAACTTATATTCGTTGTTGAGACAAAATGGAATATATAAGATATTGTGTTAAACATCGTAAGGTTTATGAATATAAAATGCTCAAATATACATGTAGGCCCTCTATATTGTAAGTGACACCCAACATATTTGTATTGCACCTGCAACACTTTATGATAGCGTAGGTACGGGACTGCAAATACACTGAGTAATTTTGTTCTATATGACTGTCCATGTATATGTTTTGCCATTCATTTAGTACATAAGCATAGGAATGGCGGCCATTTTGAATAAAAAATTATCTTTAAATACTAAATGAACCTATATGAAATGAAAATTCTCTTGCAAATGCAGATTGAGTAACTCTAGGAACAGAAATGTACAAAGTTTGGCGGAATAATTGGTCATATAATGCACATTTTTGTGTTTATCATGGCCGAATTAGCATATCTGGCGGCCATTTTGGATTTCTGCATTTTGCCGAAAATGCTCAAGGTTACGCGAGTGGCATCAATCGGATTTGGAATCAGCACCCTCGAATTGACAAGAAACCGTCAAAAAACATTGTATATATCAAAAAACAAGGTTGGGTGCCTTCTAGCCTGGACTAAGTTTTCCAATCGCAAAATTTAAAATTACTGAAGTGGACACTTGTGGACAAGCATGCAACATGGCTTAATGATAGTACATACGTGATTGTCATCTACGGTTATTGTCTATGTTTATTCTGGAACAATTGAGAAAAAAATTGAGAAAATTACATTACGAATCACAACCAACCTGTCAAAACAATTGCTTTCTCTTGTAAAAGTACTCACATTTCTCAAATGAAATTACGTGAGCGATGATTTCCCAATGTACACTACAACTGCCATGCATTTTTCATGATTTAGGAGAATTACTATCTTCTGCGCATGTAGTTTTTACATTTCTCAAAGCGTCGAATTGTTTTTGTCCAGGCTGGTTGTCAGCGGTGATGATAACATCAAAGCAAGAAAGCACGCTTAAAATGATTTTGTGACGCTTTTGACAGAAACAGGTGCATGAATTAATTAACGAGCGATGAATGTCCATAATTTAGTAGGTCCATGGTTGAACGAACAAATGCTAATGCGGGCAGTCAAGTGCACTAACATTTCATAAAGTGTCTGACCAAAATCAGATTCTTCACGTCGATATCTACAACAATCCATAACGTGGACTAGATGTAGAGACCTTGAGAATGTTACATGCTATAAAACAAATTAAGGCAAAGGAAGTGGAATGAAAATCTGAATTGAAATTCGAAAATCGTCAACCTTCATGTCTGTGCAATATTGACGCAATCATTACAAAACGTTTTGAAACAAAGTAGGCTAAATTAAACGCCCCTTATTGTGAGTTTTTTCTTAATGTAGACCATGCAATTAACATACTTCTATATTAGATCATGCTATGTGATAACAGTCATGAATGTTGAGCTTGGAAGGTCTTTGCCTTTGATGATTAAATTTTTATGTATTGCAGTGTAGAGGAAGTAGATCTACAGTATTTCTTTTGATTAGTTTTTTGAGGAATGGGAATTAGGACTGAAAGTACATTGCATGGCATGACACCGCAGTCTAAACATACGAAATAAACGGATTTAACCCATCTTTTTAAACCAAATGAGACTGACAGCGGAAATATTCATTTACTTTCATATTTCATACAGCGGCACTCGTTTCGATCCAGGAACTTAGAGGTCCCACGTCCGTTATTGTCGTGCACCCAACCGATGACGACTCGTGTCAGCAGTAAGTTTTAACGTATCCAAAATCCAGGCGAATATACATTGTATATAAGTTTATTTTCGATGGGTTACTTTGAAATTCAAAGATTGCCTTCACTCGATAGTTGTCTTTGCCTTAAGAAAAATCACTCAATGTTGAGTGTGAAATGCCTCCAAGGATTATGCATTAGCAGAGGAAAAATCTGACATATTTTATTCATTCCATTCATGATGCATTTGTTTATCTCATGAATCTCCCTCTTATGTCTCTGCTATCTGGAAAGCGTTTATAGAATCCACGTGTATAACGATATTTCAAGCGAAGCTGTGACGTCTTAACTGATTCAAGTCAGGCATTAAGATGTATCGTGTGTAGGTAATTGTAATGAGCCAGTTGATCATTTTCACACGCTTTCCCCCTTGTCTCACTGTTTATAAAAACATAGAGTACTTCAGTATTGCTTTCTCTTACCGTAAGAGAATTCGATATTTTGTAGCATATAACTTCTACATAATATGTCCTCCTATTACTTCACGATCTTGATGGAAGAAGATCTAGCTACCAGAGCATTCTATGTGTTCCATAAAAAAGACACATTCTGAAATGATATAACTTGGGACCTATACCGTCCTGCTACCCCGTTCCTCCCTGCTGCTTATCTTGATTTCATCTTACAATGGTCATGATTATAGGAGAAACTTTCAAACAAATTTTACAACGATTTTAACCACAAAGAATCACCATTACAAGATGTGTCTCTGTTGGGTGAGAACCTTTGCCTATCAAATTATATACGAGACAAGAATTTACTTACATTGGTAATTACTGGTAAATCATAAATCATATCAAAGAACATAATGAGTCAAAGAAATAAGAACAAATATTATTTTGTTAAGTGTTTAAAGCGCCTGTTGTATAATCGATTGTTCATCTAATGTGATCGCACAGACACACCGACTTAATTTTTTTCTCCCTTGTATGGTGTTACTGCATTTCTTCCAAACGTATTAATACATATTTTCTAATGTAGGCTTCACGAGTTGATTGATACACTTGAAAAATGGTAATGTTTGATAATTGTTAATGGTGTCTTTAATAATCAATAGTTTGTTATCTGAAGTAATACTTGTATTGTCATTATAGTAACGCTGTATCTCCTCTGTTATTTGTCAAAAAGAGAATTATAACGTCTGCACAAAATCTGTGTATAAGGAGGGAAAATACTCACTCATAAACTCAGTACTCGGTGATAGGAATTTTCATGAAGTTTATCTGCTTCTCAAATTGTGTTTCTAATTTCTGTTTACATTTTGAATACATGTACTAGTAATGCGGATGTAGGCGTTTTCCATCTATTGGTTCGTTTTTTCTTCTTATCTGTGTTGTATTTCATAGGTTATTTCTTTTCTGTTTTGTCAAAGTATCTACTTTTTGTTACAAGCGTGCGGTGTATCATTGTCAATCAATATGACTTATTGGGTTTTTATTTAAGTTTGCATTTAAAATCTATTTATCTACTTATTATTACAGAAGCAATTAGATAAATTTTGATAAAACACAAATGTCACATTACTAATTCTGCAACATTCCTGTATTGTGCTTTAGCTGCAGACCGATATACATTTTAACAGTTGACGAAAGTCAGATTTGATATATTTATGTACACGATATGACTATAGCCAACTATTTTTATAAGACACATTTTTTGTCGCGTACAGAAATTTATAGTGACATAAAAAGGGGTCAGCACCCATTTATACATGTCCTGGAATTGGTTATCTTTCACCCACATCTAAATGATCGAAGTAATACATAATTTGATGTAGAAAATATAAATTGCTTTCTTGACGAAACACAATCTCGTGAAATTACTCTTTCCCAGGATTTTTTTTTTAAGGCTGACGATTTTAGTTCACCTGAGCTGAAGGCACAAGTGAACTATTGCGATCACTTTTCGTCCGTTTTCCGTCGTGCATCGTCCGTCGTGTGTAAACTTTATGCATTTACATCTTGTTCTTGAAAACCGCATGACCGCTTTCACCAAAGTTGGCAGGTATAAGCATGCCTATAGGTTAGGATCTCAGTTTATTCAAATGGGCACCATGCCCCACCTGCGGGTCCCCAATGGGGCCCTTACCCCCCCCCCCTCCCCCACCACCATTAAGGAATCTCTAAAAAATCTTCTTCTCTAGAACCAGATGTGATAAAGCTAACTTATATGATATGAGTTAGTACATTAATGACTGTAGTTTTATGTCTATTCATGGCGGAATCAGTTGTGGCGCCCTTGGCACTCATCGGAGGGGGTTGGAGGGGTCCAAATGAGGGGGGGGGGGCTATTGATTGTGCATTTTCATCGTTTTCTTGAAAACAACATGGCTTTTCACCAAACTTGGTAGGTAGCAATCCTACAGTGGGATAGGATCTCAGCTTGTTCGAATGGGCACCCTACTCCCCTGGGGGCCCCAGGTGGCCCACCCCCACCCCCAATTTATTGATACTGGAAAAAAAAATCTTCTTTAGAATCAGAAGTGATATAGCTTTGAGTCTTTTTTTTTTCCAAGCTGCATATTCAAATTTGGAAAGACGTGTACTTGGCAGGTACTTTACCAGTGTGATGTAATATACGAATTGACACAATGCCCCCAGCTCTCAAAGCTGTCTCGACCCCCGCGTTCGCAATGTTCTCAGGTATAGTCTGCAAGAATGTGTGAGAGGTGAACTTGCGATACTCAGGTGAGCGCGAAACCTCCAGGCCTCTTGTTATAGTATCAACTTCTCATAGGATATCCTATGAGAAGTTGCCATTTTCCCCTTAAGCTGTATAGGTTACAAGTACAATATACTGTATATATGCCTACTTATGCCTGCTCAGTAAGCTATACTGAGGCATCAGTATCCTGCAAGCGTGGCAACCTTGCATTTTTAGTAAAGGTTGAACAAACAGTTATATCATATCAAACATTGAGAAACAGTACACCTGTAGCAAAAAAAAAAAAATAATAATAATGATGTGTCATTCCTACAGTACTTACAGTATGTGGTAGTACTCATGGATTTCAATCCTCGTGTGGGACATGTTTCGTTAAAATGTATAAGATAATTTTATTCTTTTAAAGTATGAATAAATTTTTTTTCCAGTTTTACAAACCGTGGTTTTACATTCTCAAGTTCTTTGGTTTCTTCATTGTGTTATTACAGTCTATCTATTTCTGTGCACCTTTATTGATTTGTTCAGTATAGCATTATAATGTCATCAATTTGTTTGTTTTCCGCCCTTTATTTTATGTCAGTGTGCTTCTTTTTATTGTTGTTTTGAATGATGAAATTGTATCAAATGAAGTGATTCGATTTGAGGAAAGTTGCTAGCAGACCTCACCATGCATCAAACACCCGCAAAAAACATACCTCCTTGACGGAAGTGTCTCTATCGCATCGCATCATTGTTCATACAAAATACATAATTATGGCTTCATGTACCAAGATGTAATGATAACATAAAGCATAGTATGGTTTGTTTGCATGTATCCAGATATTATGTTCGGTACAATACACATAACTTTGTCGCATGCTTTGAGTTATGACTCAGTGAATGATAAATAAAATATGAACATTTAATCTAAACCTATATACAGTTCTTTTCAAAAGACATTATAGAACTACTATACAAAGAAACATGGGTCAATCTTTACTATCCATGTGAACACATTAAAAAGAATTAGACTAAAAGAAAGTGAAAGGCTGCGAGTTCGACATCACATCATGGAGCTTAATGTATCGATCTCATCATGAGTCTTTTTGCTTATTGCGTTGCCTATAAGGGTGTGGTTTCACGGAGCACGCGAACGATTTGTGAAGGAAGCGAATGGATTTTTTTTTCTCCGAATGTATTCCGACAATGAAGCTGAAAACCCTTCTTGCGCAATGTGTTCGAAGTTCGCACGACGTATGTGCGAATATACAAAATATTGAGGGGTCACTATACTCTTTGTAATGTATGTAAGACCCTCTGAAGAAGAAAACCAATTTCCCAAAAAAAAGGGGGTTAGGAAGCCCACTATAAAAGAGACAAGGTGGACTTCGACAATAATACAGTAGATGAAACAAGTATACATGCAAAGAAGACGACTAATTGCAGATGTAGTATCGAGGAGATAAATGAGCCTGTGCTTAGGGTGGGATTTCACGGAGCACGCGAACGATTTGCGAAGGACGCGAATGACAAAATCCAACATTCGGAAACGTTTTTCTCCGAATGTTTTCCGACAATGAAGCCGAAAACTATTCTTGCGCAATTTGTGCGAAGTTTCCACGACGTATGTGCGAACGTCGTGTGTATCATTGCTAAAGTACAGCATGTTACGTACACGAAGAACACGCGACGGAAATGCGAACAACGAAAAATGTTCAATAATCATGGGAGAAAATGTACCCAAGGAGAGGTGGAAGCTGTCTTGAGTTGAATTTTTTTCTTTCCTCTATTTCTCCTTTCTTTTTCTCTCATTGATCTATTGTGTGCTTGCCTACATTTTTTTTCTTAGGACGTATCTCCACTAGTAAAGCATTTGATCTTCTTTTTTTTTTTTGGGGGGGGGGGGCAGTTCCTCCAACACATAATCTCTATAGTTCAAATGAAATTTTACATACTTTAGATTAATTTTAAGTGTATTCTGCGATTTTTTTTTTGGTATATCAAACATTTCTTTCTCTTTGCTAGTCTTTATTTTTTGTTACTATTTATAGTTGTTAATAATTGTTTGATGTTTAGATGTATGCTACGATTTTTATTTGTAGAAAACGTATAGGTCATACATCCCCCAACGTGCGCTAAACATTCGCGAGAATGTCTCAAAATGTACGCGAACAGTTTGCAATTATATCGTAAAATGATCGGAAAAACTTCGCAGATTTCGCGTAACATACGCGAGACATTCTCCAAAGTTTCGGAATCTGTTTGGGGTTTCACGAACATTTTGAGAACATCGCGCGTGTCTTGCGAAGGTCTTGCGCATATGACGAGGCTTTAAAGACACTTTCGAGAACAATTCACGAGTAAATCACGACCAAGTGTGCGGAAAAGGTTCGCCAAAAATTTCAAACTTTTTTGAAATTCTCGCCGAAGTAAAAACGACATTCGCGAACAACTGACGACGCTTCCGAACCCTCACGTTCGTTTGGCGAACTTTTGCAGACTAAAATACGAATGCTGGATTTCGCCATTCGCGTCCTTCGCAAATCGTTCGCGTGCTCCGTGAAATCCCACCCTAAGGGAACAACAACATTCCAAAAGTATGACTAAATGTAACCCAGAAGTGACTGAGGAGAAACTTCGAAAATTCATAACTTTTGAACGAATTGAGGCCGATTTTCCATAAATCCTCACTGATGTGTTCTACTAATATTGCTGCATTCACTCAACCCACATATCTATGAAGATGAACTTGCCCATTTGGTGTGGGGTTAGGGACTATACTGGCCTAGTCGTTGATTCTTAGCTTTTTTGACCTGATGCTGTTTCAGGACAAAGCATTTTTCTCCTTTCTCTAGGTCATTTGACATCTTGTTTTGGATATGTCGTGTCAAAATGTGTGTCTGACTTCATTCTGGTGTTCCTTTTATAGTTCAGATTATCTTATCACTTCACAGTACTAGTATACAGCTGTCTATATTAACGGCGTAAATCCGTACTGAGGAGTGGGGGTGGGGGGGGGGGGAGAGAAGCTTGCCCCCCCCCCCCCCCCCCACACACGCGCACACTTTACGGGGATCGAATGTCTCACTCTTTTGCATGCAAGTGGGAGGGATTAAAGTGGCAGCAAAAATATGAAGACTTTTTGTTCTTTTTGTTTGGTTGTTTGTTTGTTTGTTTTTTGCTTTTTGATCTGAGGGGGAGCGGTTAGATGCGAGGGAGCGAAGCGAGCGAGGGGGAGGGTATGGGAGGGGGAACCCCCCTCCCACATTGAGAACTTTTTGCATATTGATGTTGTGAATGGTGCAATTTGATGCATTTTTTTTGCGTGTTTTATCGACTTGAAAACAGTCCCCAGTACATTTTACGTAGATTATTATTGAACAATTTTGCCTATAAAATGGTATCATTCAAATAAACTTCTTGTATTAATTCTTACACTGAAGATAATTTACGCGACTGAGCCCGAGCGTGCGGAGCGAGCGAGGGGGAGGGGTGGGGTGGGACGAGGGTGTCCCCCCTCCCACGGTGAGAACTTTTTGCATTTTGATGTTGTACATGCATGGTGCAGTTTTGATGCATGTTTTTGCGCGTTTTATCAATTCTAATACTGAATATCATGAAAGCGACCGAGCCCGAGCGAGCGGAGCGAGCGAGGGGGGGGGGGGGGGGGAGGGTGTGGGAGGGGGGTTGTGGGAGGGGGTGTTCCCCCTCCCATGGTGAGAAATTTTTGCATATTGATGTTGTAAATTGTGCAATTTGATGTATGTTTTTGCGTGTTTTATCGACTTGAAACAGTCCCACTTGTTTAAGGTAGCAATATCGATGTCGATTATTATTAAGCAATTTGGCTATAAAATGGTATTATTTGAATAAACATCTTGTGTTAATTCTTACACGGAATATCATGAGCAGCGACCGAACCCGAGTGAGCGGAGGGGGCGAGGGAGGGGAGGGGGAGGGTGTGAGAACTTTTTGGATTTTGATGTTGTGAATGGTGCAATTTTATGCATGTTTGGGTGTTTTATCGACTTGAAACAGTCCCACTTTTTTAAGGTAGCAGAATATTTTCGGTGTAGATTGTTATTCAACAATTTGCCTTAAATGCTTTCATTTAAACACACTTGGGTGTTTTATCGACTTGAAACAGTCCCACTTTTTTAAGGTAGCAGAATATATTTCGATGTCGGTTAGTATTAAACAATTTGGCTATAAAATGGTATTATTTAAATAAACATCTTGTATTAATTCTTACACTGAATATCATGAACGCGACCGAACCCGAGCGAGCAGAGTGGGCGAGGGAGAGGAGGGGGGGGGGGGGGGGGGGAGGGTGTGTTCCCCTGCCACGGTGAGAACTTTTTGCATTATGATGTTGTAAATGGTGCAATTTGATGCACGTTTTTACGTGTTTTATCGACTTGAAACAGTCCCACTTGTTTATGGTAGCAGAATATTTTGATGTCGATTATTATTGAACAATTTGCCTTAAATGGTTCTAAATAAAATTCTTGTATTATTTCTTCCAGTGAATGTCATGGACGCGACCGAACCCGAGCGAGCGGGGTGAGCGGCAGGGGGTGGGGGGGGGGGGAAGGGAGGGTGTGGGAGGGGATGGGAGGGGGTGTCCCCCCTCCCACGGTGAGAACCTTTTGCATTTTCATGTTGTAAATGGTGCAATTTTATGCATGTTTCGTATCAAATTTCAATCCCAGAACTGTATACTATTTTTTTTTGTGGGGGGGGGGGAACCCTCCGTTAATTGAAAGTATCTAGACAGTGGCGTACCGTGGGTCAAGACATTGGGGGCACCTCGTGGAAAAGTAATTTTGAGGGTGTGTATGCTTGTGTGTGCGTGCGCTGTCAGTCTGCAAACTTAATGGGGACTATATCCACAATACATAACGTCATTGTGATGCATTCCACAGCGCAGTCATTGAGCAACATTGTAAGTTTTCCTTACATGGATTATGAAATGACGGTGCGAAACGACAAATTACTGGCAGCAACACCAAGATAATTACATAACAATTAAATGCGAGCGAGCGGAGCGAGCGAACATGAAAATGTTGACATTTTACAGTCCCCATACAAACTGCCGTTTTTAAGCTTTATTTTTTTTTTTCGTTTTGGAAATTAAGGGGGGCACCGGTCGCAACTGCTGGCAATTATTGGCAGCAACATCAGTAAAATGGCATAACGATTAAATACGAGCGAGCGGAGCGAGCGAGCATGAAAATTGTGACATTTTACAGTCCAAAAACTCCCGTTTATAACTACATTTTGTATATCTTTTCGCTTTGGAAATTAAAAGGGGGGGGGCGCACCAGGCGGAACCAGGGAGGTGGGAAGCAATTTCTGGCAGCAACATCAGGAGAATGGCATAACGATGAAATGCGAGCGAGCGGAGCGAGCGAGCTTGAAAATTTTGATATTTCAAAGTCCAAAAACTGCCGTTTTTAAGTTATATTTTTTTTGGAGCAGGGGGTCATAGCACCCCTATGAAAAAAATAAAAGTTGGGGGTGCTTCTGCAACCCGAACTGTTATCATTTTACAGGGAAAATTGCTTGTTTTTTATTTTGATAGAAAATTGTCCAAATATCCCACGCAAAGCGTGCATCAGATTGTTGAATTTCACATCTGAAAATGCGAAATCTCCATAGCGTGGGACGGGTGTCCCCCTCCCTCACAGAACAAGCTTATAAGTGCAGACAGCACTATGAAAGCATTCCCATTGTCCCTGGATATTTCACTTTTCCTACTTTTCAATTGATTTTTTTTTTTAACATGCTACCTGAAGGGATTACTAGATTGCTGGATTTCAAATCTAAAAATGCAGAAGTTCGCTCATTTAGGGGGGGGGGGGGAAGTGTTGATGGAGGGGGAGGGCAGCATATTACTTTGCTCCCCCCCCCCGCAATTTCCAGGATGTGCATTTTTTTTTTAAATTCTAAATTGTCCCAATCTTTCACCCAAATAAAAGTGTGCTCCAGTCAATTCCTGACAGTGCAAAATGTCCGTCGTGTTGGAGGGAAATGCCCCCTCCCACGATATTGTCCTTTCTATTCTAGAGTAATGCAAAACCTCCCTCATTATGCAGGGGTGCGGGGCAGTTGCATGATATTACCCCCTCCCAATAACTTCGGGATGTCGGAGAATTGCTTGCTTTTTTCATGGAAAACTGTCCAAATGTTTTACTGAAACTGTGCAAGGAATTGTTGCAGTTAAATTCTAAAAAAATAAATATCTCTCTTGCATGGTAGGGGAATACCCCCTCCCACACCCTCCTCCTTTGGTCCTTTTCCATAAGATTGACATATTTTCGAAAGATTCTTTTATCAAAAGATCTGTCATTTCAGTTAAAAAAATGCAAAAGTTCTGTCGTGTGGGAATCGAATACCCTCCTTTCATTTAGGCCGTAACCATTTCCCCGCTTAGTTCTCCTCCGTAGATCTATAGTAGTAGTACACTTCGTGGGGGTATCCCCCTCCCCCTCCCACCAAAAAAAAAAAAAAAAAAAAAGAATCCCCACAATGCGCGGAAAAATTATGATAGAAACTGTCCAGATATTTAACCAGCTAAAAGTGCACCAAATCGTTCAATTTCAATTCTCAAAATGGAAAATGTCCCTAGCGTGGAGGGATAGCCCCTCCCTCACTCTCCCCGTTAGGCTAACTTCCATACACTTTGTAGACTTTTGAGATTGACACTATCGGAATATTTCATCAGAAAGTGAGAACGAGATCTGTTACTTCATTTCAAACAATTCCAAAGTTCCTTCATGTGGGAAGGGGATATTCTCTTTCAGTTTACCTTTATCCCCCCCACTACATTTGGTCGGCTTATGCCTTTTTGACAGTTTTTCAAATATTCCGTCATAAATGACTATAATTGTGTAGAAAACAATATTCAATTCCATTCACTTCATTTCAATCCTTAAAATACAAAGGCTCTCTCGAATTGGAGGGGTTAGGGGACATCCCCTTCTAAAACCCTCCCCCTTAATTGCTATATTAGCCTCCATCCCGTGCATTGATTGTGGCTACATTATATACATTACATATTAAAATAAAAGTGTGCGCCAGAAATTCCACTTAATTGAACTGCAATCATCCAAAGATGCAAAAGCTTTCTCATGGAGTAGGGGATCCTCCCACACTCCCCCGCTTGGTCTCCCTCCAATGACTAACTACACTGATACAAATTCCAGGGTATTCCACTAAGAGTGTGCATCAGATCGTTGTACATTGTATTTCAATTCTAAAAATACAAAAGCTCCGTCGTGTGTGTGTGTGTGTGTGTGTGTGGGGGGGGGGGGGCTACCCCTTCTATCCCCGCCTCATCAACTTCCATACAGTTATTACACAGTGATGATGTACACTTAGAACAAGAGCTGATTATACTCCGATTTAATGGTCATTCACATTTCTGTGAATATTTATTTTCATACTTTTAAAAAAATTCACCAAAAGTGTGCACCAGATCGCTGAATTTCAGGTCTGAAATTTCAAAATCTCACACCCTCCCCCTTTAGGTCCCCTTCCATGGACATATACAAAGTGAAGACCCACACACACTTCTCTGATACAAATAAGAGCATATTCCACCAAGAGTATGCGTAAGATTTTGTAATTCAATTCTAACAAGAAATGTCACTATGGCGACTGATACCTCCGCCACAATGCATGATTCTCAGGGTAGTCCATTCACCAATAAATAGTGGTCTTCCATGGAGCCCTGAATAATATTGATGAACATACATGTATGTACATTAAATAGCAAAACGTATATCCGAGAAGATGACATATACAGTGTAGATACATACCAGCATACTGTACATTGCAAAGTAACATAAAAAAGTACATGCCACAGCAAGAGTTCACCAGAATGCCGAAATAACAATTAAAACGCTATTATACAGGAATGATAAAGCCCAGAATGAATTTCGTGTGTTACTTACAAATAGCAACTTTGCTTAAACAATCTCTTAAATGAATATATGGAAGAAGCTGATCTAATTGAATGATCTAGCCTGTTCCATTCAAGTACAGAGGATACGATTGGGCTGCACTTGTGACAATCAGAGCGAAATCTTGGCACACGTAGATTTCCACTGTCTATTAGCCAAACCAAATCGAATGGGGATTTCTGCAAGATAGAGCTAAAATGTTATATCTTAAGACCCTGAAGTAGCATTTAATAGATTTAATCAAATTGGGCGTTATTAATGTGAACATCTGATTGTAATTTTTGGGGCACATACTGCAATAAGTTGCCCCAAAAATTACAATCAGATTTTTGAATTGATAATACCCAATATGATCAACCTGTCTAAGTTCTACTTTAGGTCTTAAAATATAACATGTTAGCTCTATTTTGCAGAAATTCCCATTTAATTTGGTTAAGCGGTCACAGAGAAATGTGGATTGTTGTAAAGCATGCCATGAGCCTGATTCTTCCAATTTTAGCAATTCAATGCTCTTGTGTGTGAATAATAGACAGAATTTGGACAGAAGAGATTCCCGACATCCTCTACAAAATTCCTCATTTCTCTTTGACCACTGAAGTAAATCGAATGGGGTTTTCTGTAAGATGTGGGCAATGAGTTATAGTTTCATACCCTGAATTTGTATTTAGATTGATTTACTATTTTTAAAGATATCATTGCGGAGAGCCCCGTTGTAATTTTTTTTTGGGACATACTGTATATGATGTTCATGTACATCACTAGGCTTTATAATAACTAAGTGCACCTGAAGGTACGAAGGTGCTAAGTTATGGACGCATTTATATATCATCATAACGCGGCTGAAATCAAAACGTTTGTCTAGTGTTATCCATTTAAGACTTTTGAATAAATCAGCCGACGGTGTGTCATATGTTTTGTCCAAAATTATTCTTGCTGCCCTCTTTTGATTTTTTTTCTACACATAGCTTAGTTGTATGGGATTGAAATCTGTTTGACCAAACAACAGAACAGTAATCAAATTGTGGTAAGACTAGACTATTATAAAGTAATTTTAGGGATTGTTTGGGCAAAAAAGGCCTTCGCTCTCTTTATCATGCAGACACTTTTTTGGGTACGTTTACATACATTTTCGATTTGTTTAGACCATTTCAGTTCTTCATCTATCAAAACACCTAAACATGTAGTGAACTGAACTCTTTTAATCCGACTACCATCTAATGAAATACTGAAATTTTCAATTTTCCCGAGATTAGCACGGGAGCTGATAATCATGAGAGAAGTTTTGTCAGTGTTAAGGACGAGCCGATTTTTCTTAATCCACCCCATTACTTTATTTAGTGCAACAGTTATCTTTTCTTCTAAAACTGTTGCGTCATTAGCACTGACAGTGAGGGTCGTATCGTCAGCGTACATATCTATAACACCTTCTGAAGTACACTCGGGTAGACTGTTGACATAAATTGAAAATAAAAGGGGACCAAGAATTGACCCCTGAGGTACACCCAATTTAATAGTTGAAGGGTGGGACTTGGCTCCTTTGAATTGCGTCACTTGCTGTCTGTCACTTAAATAGGATTTGAACCAATCTATGTACAGTCGTCTTGCTACACCCTATACACTTTAATTTATGTAAAAGTAGGTCATGATCTACAGTGTCAAATACCTTCCGAAGATCTATGAAGGCAACTCCAGAAATTTGATTATTATCTATATTCAAAGACCACTGATTCACAAGTTTTGCAAGAGCAGTTGATGCGGAATGAAATGGTCTAAAACCAGATTGATTAGGGTGTAGTAAATCATTCGCATTCATGAATTCGCTCAGTTGTTGATGTACGGTCCTTTTGATAATTTGACTCACTGTTGGTAAGATTGAGATGGGGCGGTAGTTATTCAACTGCTTTAAATATTGGTACTACCCGAGCCTTTTTCCATTCACGTGGAACAACTCCCGTAGACAGGGATTTGTTGATAATATCGCAAAGAGATTCTGCAATAACATTCTTTGTCATCTTCACAATGTGTGATGACAGTTTCATATAACTGGCAAAATATTGATATGACAGGCTTGTCAGAAATGTCTTCAATGTTCACTTTCCTCAAACTGGGTTTGCTATAATTGTCTAAGAGTGCAGATACATATATTTGGCGAATTGAGGATTTTTACTTGACTTCTGACCGACCCTGTTATAAGTTTATGCATTGAGTAATTTTCAAGGTATGAAGAAAGAGTGTAATTACAGTACTGAAAATAGATTTTTTTTTCATTTAAACCTGACCTTTGATCCTTAACCTTTGACCTTTGACCTTCTGGCTGGAAATTTCCCAGAGAATATCCAAAGTTATGTAATACATGTTTATATTAAGTTTTAAAACTAATAATGCAAGCATTGCATATATATGCTAGTATATGAGGGAAACAGTAAAATTTTGAGGAGTTGACCTTGACCTTTGACCCTTTGACCCATGACCCCTAAATTCCTTGGATAATCCCTGCCAGTCAGTACATGCATATGTACCTAGTTCCATGAAGATATATTGAACCATTTGCGAGAAAAGTGAAATTGCAACATATTCACCTAACCTTTGACCTTTTGACCTTTGACCTAATGACATAAAACTCTCTCTGGAGTATCTTTACACAGTAATACATGTCTACATTTAGTTTCAATAAAATACCTTCGGGCATTGCATTGATATGAGGGAAATAGCAACATTTTTAGCATTTGACCTTGACCTTTTGACCTTTGATCTCTTGCCAACGTCACTAAAATCTCCTCAACTAATTGCCCATCATACATCATCCTTGGACCAAGTTTGGTCGTATGGTAGCCCCCTCCCATCCCCGCCTCATCAACTTCAAGAGCAGTGGCCCGTTGCATAAAAGCAATACTATTATGGTAACTTTGCTATTCAATGGTATAACTTCCATGGAATTCTTGATTTTGATTGGCTGTTGAGTATTGTTGCCATGGTAGTTACCATTGGCTATAATAGTAACTTTTATGCAACGGGCTACTGATTCACATTTAGTGAATTTTTTTTTCTATACTTAAAAAAAAATTCACCAAAAGTATGCACCAGACCGCTGAATTTCAAGTGTGAAAATTCAAAATCTCCCTCGTGTGGGAGGGGGATAGCCGCTACCACACGATCACCCTTAAAGTCCCCTTCCATGAACCTATACAAAGTGAAGACCCGCACACGGATCAATAGATAACAGATGCTACGTTCAACAACATTTGATCCATGAACATAGTCCATGAGTATTCACTTTTCTTTCTACATATTCTGTTTTGATTGAAGAATTTCAAAATTTACCACATGAAGTATGTTGAATTTCACGAAAAATGCAAAAGTTTCCTTGAGTGGTAGAGGGCTTTCTCATCCTCGTTCAATGCCCCATCCCCTCCCTACACCTCCCCCTGTCCCCCCCCCCCCCGAAATTGTCGACAGTGCTTGTATGGCCGATGCACCCCCCCCCAAAAAAAAAAACAAAACAAAAACAAAACAAAACAAAACAAAACCAAAACAAAACAAAACAAAACAAAACAAATAAAAAAAAACAAAAAACAAAAAAAAAAACTGAAACGCTGCTAATATGGTCCGGCAAGCGAACGGGTGGGTTAGGGGTTCAGCACTCCTGTGAAAAAAAGTTACTCCCAGGGGACTGTACATAAGATGAAAGCATCGGATCTATGGTGGTATGGCAAACCTAATTTCTTTTGGGTCATCATGAATGTCACGAATTCCAAAAACGGCTTGCTCTACCAGTACGCAGCATGATTATGGCACAGTGTGGGAGCCGGGAAATGTGCAAACGCCGGGAAATGTGCAAACGTCTCGCCGGGAAATGTGCAAACGTCTTGCCGGGAAATGTGCAAATCTCTAAATTTCATCAACGGGAAATGTGCAAACGTGACGCCGGGAAATGTGCAAATGTTCAGTTTTGCCGGGAAATGTGCAAAAGCCTCCGGGAAATGTGCAAACCATTCATTTTACCTATATTATGTATACTCATAGATGGAAGAGAAACTCTCAATCAAAGCTGCGCATGAACCATTATTATCTTTACCGCCTGTCTTAGCGACAATTTTTTTTTCTTTTTTTCACATTTTCGACATTTTCTTGTAAACCCCACAAGGAAATTTCACCAGATTTGGCATATAACATCTTAATGGTGATATGATCGTAATTTGTTAAAATGAGCCCCGTCCCCCCCCCCCCCCACCACCACCACCACCAAGGAGATGGGAGGAAGGAGTTGAAGCCTCAGAGTCCCTAAACGCTTGATGTTTTTTTTTCTTCATATGTCGAACCGAAAAAGATAGAGTTAAGTTAGTGCTATGAAGACATAAATGACTGAAATTTCATGTTTGACGATGGCGGACCCAGGGGTGCCCTGATCGGGGGGTAAGGGGGAGGGGATTTTCCACATTTTCAGCATATTCTCGAAAAATCTAGGAAGGATTTTCACCCAACTTGGCAGATCAGTCACATTTATGGTAATGACATGATCTTGATTTGTTAGAATGAGCCCCCCCCCCCGCCCCATCGCCGAAGGGGGGGGGGGGGGGGGGGGGGTTAAAGCCTCAGCGTTCCTAAAATCCTGATTTTGTCGAGCCCACCGGAGTTGTGGGTAGACACCTGCGGCGTCTGTCCGTCCGTCGTCCGTCCGTCCGTCGTCTGTCCGTAACGCTACAAAAACTTGAATAACTCTCTACTGAGGATTTCAATTTCAATCAAACTTGGAGGAAAGAGTGGTTATACTAATTACACATTTTACCAAACATGAAGGGCACCTCAAGGTCAAAGGTCACAGAGGTCAATGAACTTTAGGGTCCAATGTTAAGTTTTTAGGGCGCGTTTCGTTTATGGCTCGTAACTTTTGATGTATCCGTCTGTTTGTGACCAAACGTAATACACGCAATGTACACATTTCTAATACTGTCTAAACGGTATAATTGTTATTACAATTATATTAAGTCATATTGTATTGCCAGAACGACAATGGTTTATCCGCCTACAGCATGTGGCTTTTCCGACCTCTAACCTGCATTAGAGAAGAATTTGCTATATAACTGTATAATTGTACTCTTTTATTTTGTTTTTCTCTTATGTTCCGGTCATTGTTGTACCCGTGCTCCCCTTCTCAATCTTAAACTCGATTTTAACTGGGACCTACGCTCAACAAGGTCGCTTTTAAGTAGGTTCATTCATATTTCTTTAGCATTCATTCACAGATTCCAAACTTAACTGATCGACCACTATTATGTTTTATATATTTGCAATATTCTATGTATGTCATATTCATCATTTAATTTTGTTATATTTGATGTAATTTTTCATCGAGAAATATGAAAATAGATTGAAATTGAAATTGAAATTGAAACATAGATGGTAGATGTCCCTTGGGAACTTGAAGGTGACCACAAGGTCAAAGGTCACAGACAGGGGTCAACGAACTTTTAAGGCCCAATGTTAAGTTTTTATGGCGCGTTTCGATTGTGGCTCATAACATTTGATCCCTAAGTCCGTTTGTGACCTAACTTGGACGGTAGATGTCCTTTGGGGAATTAAAGGTCATCACAAGGTCAAAGTTCACAGAAATGGGTCAACAAATTTTTAGGGCCCATTATTATGGCGCGTTTCGATTATGGCTCATAACTTTTGATCCCTTTGTCCGTTTGTGACCAAACATGGATGGTAAATGTCCCTTGGGGAGTTGAAGGTCACCACAAGGTCAAAGGTCATAGGCAGGTCAATGAACTTCTGGGAGTTAGAAAAATATTAATTTCTTGTACGCGAATGGGCGAGACACAATTTGGCACTTGCCTTGTTTTAAAAATCTTCTTTTGTCAAACCGAAAAAGATAGAGCTAAGTTAGTGCAATGAATACATTTATGAATGAGATGCCATGTTTCATTTTGTAAGATTTGTAAGATTTTATTGACTCTATCGACCCCCTCTCGGGCTATGAGAGTACAAACATATTTACAATATATGAATACAAAAATATAAGTGATAATGTACATGTACATGTGAACATAACTGATATAAATCATCACAAAACAAGGCGTAAAGGACTATGCTACCACTACATGTACAAACATTCACATCTACTTTACTTTCTACAAAACTACTGTCTTTCTTCTTTGGCATTGAAGAGAACTGAAACATAGTAATTCTGACAAATTTGGCTAGTTTTTTTCAAATGGCGAGCATTAGTTGAATTGAATAATTTGGCC
Organism: Diadema antillarum; assembly: GCF_040938485.1. NCBI lineage: Eukaryota > Metazoa > Echinodermata > Echinoidea > Diadematoida > Diadematidae > Diadema > Diadema antillarum. The sequence continues at coordinate 724,759 of NW_027271630.1, forward strand.
ATATGTAATGCACTTGGTCTACTGGCCGTCAAGCTACTTGGTATTTACAATAATCTCTCTTTGTTGAAAAAGGGACAAACAAAAACATAATGAAATTCATCTCCTATATCGTCGGATGAACAATAATTATAGTACAATGCAATTCATCTGTCAGGCTTGCATCAAACCTGCCCTTATTAACAGGTAATCCATTAGATCTATATCTAAATTTACTTAATGTAATATAATCTTTCTTACACAAGACCTCTAAATACTTCTCTAACATCAAATTATCCTTAAACATTCTATAATTAGTACAGATTCTATTTGACCATGTTGCTGCTAATTTGTTCAAATGAGCCCCCCCCCCCCCCCCCACACACACACACACCGCCGAAGGGGGGGGGGGTTGAAGCTTCAGCGTCCATAAACTCTGATATTTCTTTAATCTTCTTCTGTCAAAACGAAAAAGATAGAGCTAAGTTAGTGCTATGAAGACACAGCGTTAATGAATGAAATTTCATGTTTGGTTATGGCGGATCAAGGGGTCTCCAGATCGAGGGGGGGGGGGGAGGTAAGGGCAAGGAGGGGAATTTTCCACATTTTCAGCATCTTCTTGAAATATCTACGACGGATTTTCACAAAACTTGGCAAATTGCATCTTTATGGTGATATGCTCTTAATTTGTTAAAATGAGCCCCCTCCCATACCAAACACAAACACACACACACACACACACACACACACACACACACACACACATACACACACACACACACACCTCCGAAGGGGGGGGGGGGGCGGAGAATCCTAAGAGTCCCTAAACTCTGGAATTTTTATTTTCTTCTGTCAAACCGGAAAAGATAGAGGTTAGTTAGTGCAAGGAGGTACTGCCTATAGTACCTCCTTGGTTAGTGCTGTGAAGACATTAATGCCATGAAATTTTATTTCACGTTTGATTGTGGCGAATAGAGGGGTGTTCTATTAAGGGGGGGGGGTGAGTGAGGGGGAGGGGGATTTTCACATATTCTGCATCCTCTTGAGAAATCTTTGACGGATTTTCACCAAACGTGGGAGGTAGCATCTCTAGGGTAATAGAATCCCACTTTGTTCGAAGGGGCAACAAGTCCAATTTGTTACCCTTCCCCAAAGCGGGGGATAAGACCAAGGTATCCCCCACGTCATAAGCAGACGTGAAATTTCATCAAAGTATACGTCTACCTTCTAAAAATGTGATAAAATTGTGTTCAATTACTCTTGTTGTAAAGATAATTTCTTCAAGTATGTATTCCTATTTTCATATATGTAGGATTTTCCAGAAAATTCTGAATTCCACGCGAACGACCCCACTCCCCTCGTCTTGTTCAAGGGGGGGGGGAGATGGTGGGGAGGGGGAGCTCCATCTCCTCCCTTCTTATGGGTTGGGGCAGTGCTCATTTAAACAAACTGAGGTCATATCACCAGATAAATACGCTACGCTTCGTGCCAAGCTTGGCGAATATCTAAGGGTTTTAAGAAGAAGCTGAATATGTGAAAAATCTGCCTCCCCCGCCTTTGAAATTAATTCATGAATTTACTATAACAGCACTCTAATACTCAGTAGCTCCATCACTTTTGTACAGAAGGTTTTTTTTTTTTTTTTAAGCTGAAATGGAATTTATTACCCGAGGGATGCGTCTTGAGTTTTCAAGAAAAAGACGAAAATGTGAAAAATTACTCTCTAACAAAAAATCGACTGAAAATATTCACTCCTGAAAGAGTGAATACAAAAAAGAGTGAATTTTGAGTGAATGTGTTCATTTTCACTCGTTTTAGAGTGACCTCAGGGATCACTCCAAAATCTTCGAGTGATCCCTGCGGTCACTCCAAAATGAGTGAAAATGAACATTTTCACTCAAAATTCACTCCAATTTCACTCTAAATTCACTCTTTTTAGCTCACCTGAGCCAAAGGCTCAAGTGAGCTATTGCGACCGCCCTTCGTCCGGCGTCCGTCGTGCGTCGTGCGTAAACTTTTTACATTTTCATCTTCTTCTTGAAAACCCCAAGACCTATTTCCATCAAACTTGGCAGGTAGCATCCCTAGGGGGTTAGGAACTCAATTTGTTAAAATGGGCACCATGCCCCACCCAGGGGGCCCTCAGGGGGCCCAAACCCCCCAAAATTAAGGAATCTGTAAAAATCTTCTTCTCTAGAACCAGAAGTGATAGAGGTAAGTTAATACTATGAGTTAGTACATTGATGACTGTAGTTTCAAGTTTGTTCATGGCAGAATCAGGGGTGCCCCCCCCCCCCCCCTTGGGACCCAGGGGAGGGGGTGAGGAGGGGTCCTAATGGGGCCTAAATTGTACATTTTTATCTTCTTCTTGAGAACCCCATAACCCATTTTCACCAAACTTGGCAGGTAGCATCCCTAGGGGGCTAGGAACTCAATTTGTTAAAATGGGCACCATGCCCCACCCAGGGGGCCCCCAGGGGGCCCAAACCCCCCAAAATTAAGGAATCCGCAAAAATCTTCTTCTCTAGAACCAGAAGTGATAGAGGTAAGTTAATACTATGAGTTAGTACATTGATGACTGTAGTTTCAGGTTTGTTCATGGCAGAATCAGGGATGCCCCCCTTGGGACCCAGGGGGGGGGGGGGGGTGAGGAGGGGTCCTAATGGGGCCTAAATTGTACATTTTTATCTTCTTCTTGAGAACCGCATGACCCATTTTCACCAAACTTGGCAGGTAGCATCCCTAGGGGGTTAGGATCTCAATTTGTTAAAATGGGCACCATGCCCCACCCAGGGGGCCCCCAGGGGGGCCCAAACCCCCAAAATGAAGGAATCTTTAAAGATCTTCTCTAGAATCAGAAGTTAGAGCTGAGATAATAGTATGAGTGAGTACATTAATGACTGTAGTTTCAAGTTTGTTCATAGGAGATCCAGGGGTGCCCCTCTTGGGGGCAGGGGGGGGGGGGGTCAAACTTGGCAGGTAGCATCCCTAGGGGGTCAGGATCTCAATTTATCAAAATGGGCACCATGCCCCACCCAGAGGGCCCCAGGGGGCCCCAATCCCCCCAAATTAAGTAATCTTAAAAAAATTGGGCCCTTATTGTACATTTTCATCTTCTACTTGAGAATGCCTGGTCAAATTTTGGTAGAGCTGTAAATAATTTAGATTAGTGACTGCGTGAAAGGTGAACTTGCGATACTCAGGTGAGCGCTAGACCCGCGGGTCTCTTGTTTGTATTCACTCTTTTAGGAGTGAATATTTTCACTCGATCTTTTTTAGAGAGTAAGCCTCCTTAATACCCCCTCTCCTTTTTGGGCATCCCTTAGTGAACCTACTCCATGCATTAACTGTACTTACTAAAAAAAAAACATAAAAAAAAACGCGGTACTATCTTTATATCTCTCTTACGTATGGTGAGAGAGATATTTATATACTCTCAATCCCTTAGGTTTGAGCCTTCGTCTCACCCCAGTCACGACCGTCCCCCCCCCCCCCCCCCCCGCGGTTTGTTGCCCCTTAGTGAGATTCTATTACACTAGTGATGCTACCTCCCACGTTTGCTGAAAATCTGTCATAGATTTGTTTAAGGAGATGCTGAAAATTCATTCTTCATCAGCCATCCCGCAACACCCCTTATCCCCCCCCCCCCCCCCGCCCCCATCAGGGCACCCTGGATCCGGTATAATTAGGCATGAAAGTCTTCACAACACTAACTTAGCTCTATCTTCTTCTTTTATTTTCGGTTCGACAGATCAGAAAAATCCAGAGTTTAGCAAATGGGAGACTTCAACTCCCCCCCCCCTTATCCCCAACCTCAATCTTCGGCTGAGGGGGGGGGGGGGGAGGACTCTTTTTAACAAATTAAGATCGTATCACCATAAGGATGCTATCTGCCAAGTTTGGTGAAAATTCTTCATAGAGTTTTCAAGAAGATGGAGAACATTTTGAAAATCGCCCTCCTCCCCTTCACCCCCACCTACCCCTGACCAGAGCACCCGCTATAATCAAACATGATATCTCTGTCATTAATATCTTTATCGCACGAACTTTTTCGGTTCGACAGAAGTAAAAAAAAAAAAAAAAAAAAAAAAAAAAAAAAAAAAATCAAGAGTATATGGACTCGGAGGGTTCAATCCCACCCCCCTCCCTTCAGCGGTTTGGGGGGGGGGGGTCATTTTAACAAATTAAGATCGAATAACCATAAATATACTATCTGCCAAGTTTGGTGAAAATCCGTCATAGATTTTACAAGACTATGCAGAAAATGTGGAAAATCCCCCTCCTCCCCCTCACCAGCCTTATCAGGGCACTCCTGGACCATTCATAATCAAACCTGAAATTTTAATAACTTATCTTCATATAACATAGTTCTATATTCTTCGGTTCGACAGAAGATTACAAATTCCAGAGTTTAGGGACCTGAAGCTTCAACTCCTCCCCCCCCCCCCGGCGGTGGGAGGGGGTGGGGCTCATTTTAACAAAATTTAATAAATATCATAATTATTATCACCGTAAAGATGCTATCTGCCAAGTTTGGTGAAAATCCTTCTTGAGATTTATCAAGAAGATGCAGTAAATGTGGGCAATCCCCCTCCTCTCCATCACTCCCCCCCTCAAAATCAAGGCACCCCTGGATCCGCCATAATCAAACATAAGATTTCAGTCATTATAATGTCTTCAAGGCACTAACTTTAGGGCACTTTATCTTTTTTGTTCGACAGAAGAAGATTTAAAAATCCAGAGTTTAGGGACTCTGAGGCTTCAACCCCCCCCCCCCTTCGACCGGGGGGGGGGGGGTTTACTTGGGGGCTAATTTCAACTTATAAAGATCATATCACCGTAAAGAGGCTATCTGACAAGTTTGGTGAAAATCTGTCGTAGACTTTTCAAGAAGATACTGAAAATGTAGAAAATCCCTCTCCTCCCCATCACCCCAACCCCCCCCCCCCCCCCCCCCCGCGATCCGGGCACCCCTGAATCCGTCGTAATCAAACGTGCAATTTCAGTCATTAATGTCTTCATAGCACTAGTTTAGGGACTCTGAGGCTTCAATTTGAAGCCTCCTCCCTACTTATGGCCGGTACCGGTGCCCATGCATCCCTGGATCTGCCATTAAATTTGAACTACTGTCATCAATGTCTTTATAGAACCAATTAACCTAGCTCATTCATATTTGGTTAGAGAATATAAGAAGAATTTCGATAAAACCGTGGGACTTTGAGGCCCCCCTCCCCTTTTTTCGGGGGGGGGGGGTGGCTACATAAACAAATCGAGATCCCATTGCCATAATCGTGCTACCTGCCACTTTTGTTGAAAATCTGTCAAGGATTTCATTAAGAAAATATAAATGGTGGAAGTTCATGGGCAGTTTTGATATGGAGTGTATCTACTATCTTTATACACAATATCGCTAAAGTATATGATTTGCACATTTCCCGTTGATGAAATTTGCACATTTCCCGGCGAGACGTTTGCACATCCCGGCGTTTGCACATTTCCCGGCTCCACACACCCCTGGATATGGGCCTGCTGTTCTACTCTCCAACGCGCGCACGCTTTATGTAATACAGTCGGTAGCTCAATTCTTTAGCGCTCACGTGCGTGCGTAAACTGTGCGTGTACGTACGTGTACAGCATGCAGGAGAGCTACGTGTATCAGGCATCAGATGAAATTTTAGTCTAATGTTTGTGGAGAGTAGCTCATTTCTTTACAAAACGGATCCTGCTCCAATAGCAATATGGCTGCGCTTATGCTGAAGAGAGTTAGCAGGCAAATTCTACACGTCAGACGTCCACTCTTGGCAAGATTTAGCTCGAGTTTGCTGATTGAAGATCCCAAGTATGGATGGTTGAAGGAGCTAGGTCTGTCATCGGACAACGACGGGGCGTACACGGGAACGCAGTGGGGCGGTAGTGGAGAGGTACGTGATACACTAAAAGGCCTGCCCTGTCACAATTTTTGTGTTTTGCGTAGTCTGCAGAGCTGACGTTAGTCGTAGGCCAGCTGCAGCACAAGCAGGTAGGCCTACTGTCAATCATACCTTGCACCGTATTCAAATTATATTTTCCCTTTTCTCCGCTAAATTTGCCTTCTTAGTTCCGTGTCTATGACTCTGTTGCTACATCAATTTGTATACGCTGGCTCGCTGCCCTAGCTCTCGCTGTAACTACTATACACACAACACAGCCACAGGCGTCAATCTGACCGATTGGGCTAATGAATCTACCCGTATAATAGGGAGCTTTAGATTTTAGACGCGCGGATGTTCAAAGGAAAAGGCAAAAATCATGTTCTGAGCTAGACAGAAAGATCCGTCTGTCCGGAGGACTCTTATATATTTTGTCATTAACGCTGTCCTCCGTAGACAGACGGAAGGTTGCAGTACCCATTGCTGTGTGGATGTTCTTAACCACTGTCTCTATGGAAAATTGGGTGAGGTACCTCACCCTTCTCGATTGCGTCTAATTCACGGCCCTAGGTCGGCAAATTTAAGCTTGCATGGTGAAATTATTTTCTTAAGAATACGTTACACTCACCAGATTAATGAATAATCCAACATTTCAGGAGAATTTTCAACGTAAAACACAGCCTGTCGCGTCGTCACATTCAAACTGCAGAAACATACACTATGAATCTATTAGCCAATCACATGCGAGGTAGTTTCTACGTGTTTGTGTTACTAAAACACGTACCTCGCATGTGATTGGCTTAGCAATTGTTACAGATTCAAAATGGCGACTTACTGCTCGCGAACGGCGATGTTGCGATATCGATAAAATTTCTGCATTATAACCGAGGTTATGTGAGTATTTCGATTGCACAATGTGAGAAATTTATCCCAAATATTGCTGCATAATGTGTCATGTCATACTTGTTTGAATGTAAAAAAGCTGTCTGAAATTTGGTTTATCGTAACGTTTGATCTGTGCGCGACTGCTCCACACAGGAGCCGCAATCATTGACTTCGGTCTGTATACGGAGGGGATCCGTGAAGCCAGACACAGTCTCCGCGGAACATTCCCCGACAGACAGATACAGACCGATCTTTCGGTCAAGTTCTGAGCGTGCGCAGTAGCGCGCGCGTAAAGTCAGTCTATTTTTAGCTTGCGTCGCCTGAGTTTTTCACTACACGTAAAATTTACTGGGCTGTTTTCACGTCCGCACAGTTTGCGAGGTAGAGAGCTTCTTCATGCACTGATCATATGGGGGCGCTGTTATGTTCTACGGATAGTCCAGATTACAAATCAGTCATTTTAGGAGGCAAATCTTGAGAACAATAGGCAGCATGGTTACTGCTATTTATTGTGTTGATGAACTGCAGCATAACTCATGATGCTCATGAGCGCATGAAATATAACACCAATGAACCTAATGGTATCATGCTGCAACCCCCTTTCTTTCTAAAAAAAAAGGAATGTTCATTCTGACAACACTTGCTAAAGTGTGGCTATGCTTTCCAAACAGACATATTGTGACATAAACCTTGATTCAAAATACGTTTGAAATACGTTTCCTGTCATCTTATGTATTGACTACTTTTGTATTCTTATCCGAAATTAATTAACACTGAGCATACCCATACAGTGCATACATCATCTGATACCATCTTATCCTTAAAAGAAAACAACAACCTATATTCATCATACGCTGCACACTTCTTGCTGTTCACTAACTACTTCTTAACACTATTTCATCTACTTTGATGTTAAGGTATTATATACATTTCACGCAGAGTCACGGTATCTTTCTGGTTTGTGAACTTGGCGTCCATACCGTGTAATGTACTGAGTGTTGGTGTCTGTGTTGTCCTCGTGTTTTGGTTTGTCTGCATTTGTGTTTTGCCTATGAGAAGTGCTATACTCATACTTGTCTGCGTCTGAGTATGGTTGGGGTTGTTTGTAGGTCTCTCGAGTTTGACGGATATGTCGTCAGTTTCTGCGGAGGACGTGACCACTATGGGTATCTACATCATATGATCTAGGCTCAGACCGCTTGTGGACGATGCGGCCTTCTTCCCACTTCCCGGTTTCTTGGTTCTGAACACGGACACTTTGTCCCGTGGAAAGTGGAGGGAGTGGTTTGGTATTTTTGTCAAAGTCTGCTTTCTGCCTCTCCTGTCTCTCCATCAAGCGTTGTTTCACTTCATCTCTCCTGGGGTCCTGATTACGAATGTGGACGGGTAAGTTTGTACGAATTTTTCTGCCAAACATCAGCTCAGCAGGTGATGGTAGGTGTGCATCTATTAGGGTTGCTCTAAGGCACTGGAGGGCTATGTTTGGGTCCACATGCCCGTCCTTTGCCTTTTTCATGGCAGCTTTCACAGTCTGTACCTGGCGTTCTATGTACCCGTTGGATTGGGGGTACCTAGGGCTTGACGTCACATGAATAAAGCTCCATTCATGCTTAAACGTCTGGAACTGTGCGCTGCTAAACTGAGGGCCGTTGTCGCTAACGAGCTTTTCAGGGGTTCCTTGTTCCGAGAACACCTCTTTCAGGGCATTGATGACAGCTGTGCTTGTTGGATGGTTTGGCATCTTCCGTACTACAGGGTACTTGGAGTACATGTCTGCTATCAGCAGGTATTCTGTTCCTTCAAGCATGAAGATGTCGGTTGCAACAACTTGCCAAGGCCTTGACGGTATCTCCTGAGGCCTGAGGGGTTCAGCTGGTTGTGCGTTGCCGTATTTCTGGCAGATCGGACACTTGCCAACTAGTTCTTCGATGTCCTTGTTGATTCCATTCCAGAAAATGCAGGATTTTGCCCGCAGCTGACACTTGGTGACTCCTTGATGGGCCTCGTGTATTTTGGTCAGGTATTCTGCTCTCAATCCTGCCGGGATGATCAATCTCGATCCCTTGAGTAGTACACCATTTTCGACGGATAATTCGTCTCTATATGGCCAGTACTTTCGAAGGTTCTGACTCAATTCACGTCTTTCATCAGGCCATCCTTGGATGATTTCGTCTCGGAGAGCACAAAGCTCTGGATCTTGCGATGTGGCTTGACGTATCTCTGTCAACTTCTGGTCTGAGAACATAACAAAGTTGACCTGGAGTGGCTCTTCTGTTCTTTCGTCTGGAAGTGGATGTACTCTGGACATAGCGTCAGAGAGGAGCATGTCCTTGCCTGGCTTGTACCTGACTACCATATCGTATCCTTGCAGTCGGAGGAGTAATCTCTGCAGCCTTGGGGGTGCTGCTCCGAGATTCTTCAGTGTTATCATCTCAAGAGGTTTATGGTCGGAAAGAACGGTGAAACGTCTTCCACATATGTAGCTGTGAAACTTTTCACAAGCGTAGACCACCGCCAACATCTCTCTTTCTATGTTTGCATAGCGTTGTTCTGTGTCTGTCAGTGACTTGGATGCAAATGCTATAGGTCGGCCTTGCTGCGTGAGTGCTGCTCCAAGACCTCTTGAAGAAGCATCGACCTCGAGCACTACTTCCTTCGTTGGGTCGAAGTATGCTAAGGTGACATCTTGGCATATTGCAGCCTTGGTCTTCTCGAATACCATCTGGTGCGAAGGTGACCATGCAAATGTTGTGTCCTTCTTTAGCAGGTCTCGTAGCGGTGCTGTCAAACTTGACAGGTTAGGAATGAAGGGCGACATGTAGGTCACTATTCCTAGGAACTCTTGTAGCTCTCGCTGAGATGTAGGAGCTTGGATAGCTTGAACTGCTTCTACTCTCTGAGGGTCGGGGTGAGCGCCGTGTTTGTCGAACACTAAGCCGTAGAAGCGAATGCTCTCCTGCTTGATCCTACACTTGTTCCAGTTGAACACAAGTCCATGTTTACTGGCGACTCGCATCAAGTTGTGTAGGTTGGCATCATGCTCTTCTACAGTTTTTCCTACCACAGCAATGTCATCTGCCATGCAGATTACTCCTGAGCACCCTTCTAGGATTTGGTTCATCTTCGTCTGGAATACATCCTGGGATGTGCAGAGTCCAAAAGGGAGTCTCTTGAACCGATATCTCCCAAAGGGGCTGTTGAACGTTGTGAGTCGGCTTGATTCTTCGTCAAGTTTGACTGACCAATACCCATGTTTAGCATCCAAGGTGGAGAACACTGTTGCTCCTTCGAACCTATGTCTGGTTTCATCGATGGTTGGCATTGAGGTGTGGCTTCTCTTTATTGCCTTGTTCAAATCTCTTGGATCCAGACAAATCCGCCACTTTCCGTTAGGCTTTTGGACATACACGAGACTTGACACCCAATCGGTCGGTTCCTGTACCTGTGTAATCACGCCTAGCTCAACCATCTGGTCAATCTCAGTCTGGATGTCGTCTTTGATGTTAATGGGGCACCGTCTCGGAGGGTGGACGACTGGGGGTACCTCCTTATTGATGACTATGTGATGCTCGCCTTTGAAGTTACCGATTCCTTCAAACCGGTCTGGGTACAAACTTCTCAAGTGCTCCTCGTTCTGGATGGGACAACTCAGCTGTTGCTCCATTCCACAGTTTATGATTATAAGTTGGAGCTCAGTACACAAGGGCAAGCCAAGGATTGCAGGGCCGTCAGTGTCGACAACGTAAAAGTCGGAAGCTGCTTCCCGATCTCTGTACCGACAGTTCATCGTGTGTACACCTAGATGAGGGATAACATTCTTGTTATATCCGGTGATAATGGTCTGACACTTTTTCAGTGTGTCCTTGACTGGGTTCCCTTTTGCGTCGATGTTGTTTGGGTGCATCTGTCTGTATATTCGTAGGGGTAAAATGTTGCCTTGGGCTCCGGTGTCTGCCTTAGCCTTCAATGTCCCCTTTCTGTTTCCGAGATCCACCTTGATCTCAGCAAACATTTCATTGTTCTTGACATAGTCGATAGTGATGGTCTCAAACTTCAGGTTTTCAAACTCGTCAACAGGTGCTGTTTCCTCTTGCAGTTCGTGCACTGCATTCTTGTGAGCTTTACTTGTGTAGGAGCCTCCTCTCTTGGCTTTCTGCTTTTGTCCACTTTGCTTCGATCTGCAACAGGCTTCCCAGTGATTGAGTTTGCCGCAGCGTTTGCATTTGGTTCCATATGCTGGACACTTCCTCGGTGGATGTGACAGTCCACAAAAATGGCACTTCTTTTTTTCTGGTGTCGGTCCATTTTGTCTTTGGAAGTGGCCTTTTTTCCTCACGACATCAAGGTTGAGAGATTTCTCATTCAGTGACTTCATATCCAAACGAGTAGCTTCCTGAGTTCTTGCAACGTCAAGAGCTGCATCTAGTGTGAGCGTATCATCTTTGCCCAGTAGTATCTCTTGTACTTTCCTGTTGCTTGCCCCAATGATGAGTTGCTCAATCAATCTATCGTCAATTTCCCCTTCCTTGAACTGACATCTCTGTGCCAATGTGCGACATCTAGCCAGAAAATTGTCAATGCTTTCATCTGGCTCCTGTTTCAGCTTCTGCAACTGGAATCTGGCCAACCGGAAGTTGCTCTTCGGTTCGAAATGCTTTGAGAATGCCTCAAACAGCTCGTTCGGTTTTTTCATTTCTTTGCTCCATGACTTGTAGATTCGGATACCTTCTTGTCCAAGCCAGAGAAGGATGTATGTGATTTTCTCTTGGTCTGTCTTTTTGTTCAAGGGTCCTTGAAATATCAGCTCGCAGTAATGTCTGAAACTGCGAAACGCGTTGGGAGGATCTTTTGTCTCCCAATCCATGGAGGGTGGTGTGATACCTGACATTTCTCCCATACTGAATGTGCGCGTGTGTGTGTATACAGTTTAGCAATCACTGCAATATGTGCATGCAATTCAAGTGTTTACAATTCTTAGCTACACATACATAACAAGCAATTATCACTGTGTAATCTCTGTACACTATCACTGTGACACAAAGGAGTAAGACCACTGTCTTATCCTAATTCAAGTATCGTGTGCATTTACTACTCATACACAAAGGAGTAAGACTACTGTCTTATCCTTATTCAAATTTCGTGCAAGTCTACTAGTACTACTCATACACAAAGGAGTAAGACTACTGTCTTATCCTTATTCAAATTTCGTGCAAGTCTACTAGTACTACTCATAATACACAAAGGAGTAAGACTACCGTCTTATCCTGAATTCAAATTTTGTGGAAGTCTACTTTCTTTCATGCTGCAAAGCGTTCATTTAGTTCAAGCATTTATTTCCAGCTTTGTATTTCTAGCGTCCGACTTGAGTGGCTATCGTTACCACTGCCAATGACTGGCAATGTACCTCAGAGCTTCTATGATCTAGGTCTACAAGGTGTGTCGTAAATCACTCTGGAGAGCGTCCTTTAAAATATTGACAAATTGCTTCCAATCTATCGAGTTATTCAATCACATTCCACGGAAATCTTACATTGAAATCATCAAATGGTCAGCGAGGCCAGCGATGTCGGTGATTACGTCTCTGTGTTCACCCGTCGTCGCCCAACGGTGATGGTACCGATCTCGGTCCGTCTCAGGTAGCGATGTAAAACGGCTGCGTGTACGCGTTTCCCGTCGTATACTCGCAGGCTCTGCTGGTCTCCGTCCGCGTTGGGCTAGTTCGTCCGCTCCACTCAGCGCTGACATCAGGCAATTGCACGATGAGCAATGGCAAACTGGACCGAAGCATTTGTGTTGACCACAGTCAAATTCGCTATTCTGTGTTCCGTGAGCTGCGGAATCGTCGGTCAGCAGCGTGGAGAGCAGTCGGATGTATCGCTGACAGTCACAAGGGTTGGTCTGGTCCGAGCCGAAAGTCAGTTCGGAGAAATCGTACGTGGAATTTACCCGTCTAAGGTGCTGCCTGTTGACTCGTAATCTTGCATAGGCCTATAGCTAGGCCCGTTGTGTAGCGAGCGGAAACGATGTCACGTATGTACGCCAATGGGCAGTTCGTTGCGCGTACGTGATCTACTGATGTTCATGTGTGTATCACTGATGTTCATGTGTGTATCAATCCGCGACTGGTCACAGTCAATCCCGTCTATGTCGCGTCGTCAGGCAAGCTCCGCGTAGCTTGGCTTCATGAACTCAGTCTTTTGCGTGTGACCAATATAGCACAGTTTTCCCCGAGCGGCGTCCGTCCGGTCCAACTAGGCCTGGCGCACAGCATAAAACTTCGTTGAAAATAACTCAGATAGACATGAACTTATCCGATTTCAGTCTTGTGGCGTCCATGCTTCCCGCTTGCCACCATGTTATGTTCTACGGATAGTCCAGATTACAAATCAGTCATTTTAGGAGGCAAATCTTGAGAACAATAGGCAGCATGGTTACTGCTATTTATTGTGTTGATGAACTGCAACATAACCCATGATGCTCATGAGCGCATGAAATATAACACCAATGAACCTAATGGTATCATGCTACAGGCGCGATTTTATTTTTTATACGTTGCGTCCCAGCGTAATCTAAAGCTACTTTTCCACACGAGGCAGGGAGAGGAGAACGTCCAGCGCAAGCGTCGGCTGAAACGTCCGCGCGTCAAAATCTAAAGCTCCCTAATTATAACCCCGAGGCGCGTGCGCGCCGCTCCGTAACACAGTTTTCGGGCTGGTCGCGGTTAATGAATATACTAATCAGTGTGCAGAGTAACTAGTATAAGTTAGTACCATTTGCTAGATATCTAAGTTGTACTAAAATCTTGTTAGACCATTCAAACTAATTAATCAAGTTCCACCAATTCTGCAGAGGCATTGCCATTTATTACAGTCCAGGAAACCTGCTTATAGGGAGCTTCTTGATCCTGCTGCTCATGATCATCCTCATTCGTCATACTGTATACGCTATAATTTTCGCGTACATAAATTTTCGCGAATTGCCGCTGTCACACATTTTCGCGAGAGGTTAAATTCGTGATTGGGGGACCAGAGAAAATATGAAGTGGCAAAGAAAGTGTGAATTTTCAACTTACTAGCAAATAAGAATGATACTAGTTATACACTGCATGAAAAATACTTTACCAAACTCTGCGAACTAGTAAGTTAGAATTCAATATTTTTGAAGTGGTTAAGTCCATCGCGCTAGATTTCTGACGAGTGGTCCCCTTGCGATAATGGATTGGCTCTCTACAGTATTCGTAAGTAGACGTGGACGTGCTATATGTACGTAAACAAGCTTAGCCAACATGGTCTGTTTGGTAAGCTATGACATGGTATACTAGTACTGAAATGTTCGCATCATCAAGGCAAGGGATTCATTTTGGAAGGTAATATTTTCACGTGTTGTTGATTTTGCGAATAGCTCCCGACTCGCGAAATTCGCGAAAATAAAACCCTCGCGAAATATATAGCGTATACAGTAATATTCATATAATGCAAGTCTGAAGGCCAGAATCCCTCCTCCACATGAGCCATGCTCATGAGGCCCTCGCCCCAAGATGCTCATGATGCCTGCTGTTCACTTTTCATCCATTCACATCTGACATTGTCGCAGTTGGCACAGTAAATTTTTTGTTCAACACACACACATGTCCACTCTCCATGATGAAAAGAAAAAAATTTCTCATTGACTCTGTGCTTTTTAACAAAAATCGAGTTTTAATCAGCCGGTGTGCAGTGACTCACCAAAGTACAGGTGCAAGCGGATTTGCTAAATGCAGGGCTGCTGCACATGTCGGCCTGATCCAACTTGAAATTTTCTGTGCTTTTTTTCTGTGGCTCTAACCTGTCCATGCAAGAATCGGCCCCATATGAAACTGAAGAGTGAAGGCTAACATCATTTTACAAATATAAAGAAAAAAATAAAATCAGAACTAACCATTGTAGTAACCTGATCTTGTGCATATTCCAAATTGTTATTCCACACTGATAGAGTACACACTAGGTGCGCAATCCCACAGCTTTGCATGGCTTGCGTGCTGTCTGCACTGGATGCCATGGATGCTTGCACAAAACAGCACCCAAAGAGGCTAGTAGATGGCGGAATTCACAATTGACAAAGTGGCGGAATATCTACAAAGTGACTGACAAATTCCAGTACCCACCTACATGTACATGTACTCTCAGTTGTATGCAATACAACATTACAAGTACAAGCACATTTCTTGGCTGAGGAGAAAGATACAGGATACCATTGTCTGCTATGTGTTTGTATGATGGTGATGTATAATGAAGAATCTTTTGAAATGACTATTTGACTTTAGCATTCTGTGTTTGAGATGGTGACCTAGTTGTTGTTGTTGTTGGTGCTTAAAGGTGCCTCATTCAATACTGAATATATTTACGCCTTATCTTATGTAAAAAGAAATTCACACTCAAATATTTTTTTTTCAAAGATGGAAAAAATAAATATTCCATTGTTTAACATCTAAAATAATGATTGTGATAGTAATTTGGAACGGGGAGCAATCTGCACGCATGTAAAGTTGAGATAGAGAAGAGCACCTCGTACAAGGCTCGCAAAATCTAGTCAGTCCTGCTCGGTAATGTTGAGCAGGCTTCTTGGTTGATCACGCATGGCCTAGACCACTCATTTGCAAAGAGGGCGCTCCACCCAACACATTATTTTGTGAGGCAGTTTCCTGATTGTGTATCGTGATACACCAGAACAAAACTACAGGCTACTATAATTCTAAACACATAATACAAACAGACAAGCCCAATAGTGGGTAAGTGCAGTGCAATGCAGTGCATCACCATACAATTCTTCTATCTTCCCACTAGATAGAAATAAGAGAATAAAGGAGAGGGAGAAGAGGAGGAGATGATGTGAGACTTTACACAGTCCCCGATAAGTATTTTTATATTTCTTTGGTGATAAAATCATATTCTGGCATATATGCCCGTGGACTTCAAGAAGAATAAAGCACATTCCTGGCGGAGCTCATCATTTTTTAAACAAATTTTGTAATGTGAGAACATTAGATATTATCTTTAAGCGTTTGCATAGAAGGATTTGTTCTTTGGAGTATTTTTTACAAAACAACCAGAACATGAGAGATGGTTTCTTAGGCCGACCTATGGCTCATTTGTTATGCCAGTTGCATTCAAAAAGCCATCGTCTAAATCATTGCCATAATTGTACTGCAAGTGACATGTTTCTTGTGTTGTTTGTCCTTTTTTTTTTTCCTGCTGCAGGTCATATCATCCATATGTCCAGCAAATGGAAAACCAATTGCCAGAGTCAGGCAGGTAAGAAATGTGGAGGTCTCCATGATGTACATTGTGCACTGAAAAAAAAAATAACTCAACATAAAATAGCTTGCCTACACTGTACAGGAATGTATGAAGTCTCATAGAACAGCAACAGCAAAAGAAACATGATGTGTATTGAAAGGAACTCACTGTAAGAGAAACACACAAGATACACCACGTACAACAATTGTTAGTAGCCAATGATCCTGATGACTCTGTAGTTGCCGCAATTAAAACAAGATAATCATGCTAGTTTGTTTTATACATGTACATTCTATAGATTGTCAGTCAGTAAATGCTGGCACAGCACTGATTCTTTCTTCTTCTTTTTTTTTGACACAGCTTTACCATCATCAATGTAAACACCTGTTCTATACTGTCACCGTACTATAGCAACGTCTGTCATTTCCATGTTGTAACTTTTATAGTTAAAAAGATAAGTGTGAGTGAAATTAGGCATAATTGGTTAAAGTGATGGAGAAACGAGTCCCTTAGTTCAAAGAGAGTTAAAGATAACTCCCACAAATACTTGGTCTCGTGAGACCAATTACTTGTGTCTTGAAGGGATTATACGAAGTGGCAGAGAGTGATTGGATGAGAAGATAGGGGTATTTGGGTTAACTGTGCACTGCAGTCAGATTGCTCTAATTTTGTTTGGGTTTTGTTTGGCCTTTTATCTCATCTGCCAGGCCTCAATGGAGGATTATGAGGTTGCCATCGCTGCTTCCCAGGAAGCTTACAGTGTGTGGTCTGAGGTGAGTTTGGACTTTTTCTGCATCATTTACAATGACAGATTTTGTTTCAGATTCACATATAGCTTAGAGAAGACAATGAAGAATGGAAAAAATGCAAAATTGACATTTTCACTTTTTGAAGGCATCCACTCGCCATGGCATCTTTTGGCAAATGACTACATGTATAATTCAACTTCAGCATCATACAATGTACATCACACCTGCTCACATACATGTATGCATGTAATTATAAAAATTGTGTAAGTTAATCAGCAATAACACTTTGCTTGCGTCGAAGCACTTTTTTTGTCCCGAGGACTTCAACTCAAGGGAACTTTAGTGTATGACTGTCATACACCAAACACTTATTACTGATCTTTAGATTGCGAATAGCACATAAATACATTACATGATTTGTGATTGATCTTGTACTGGTAATATTTATATCATTGGTAATATTCATTGTTTTTTTCTTAGTGTGCTCACAGTTACCTAGTATAACTGTACCTGGTATAAATGAATTGTCGGAGATGAAATGATTCACTGTTATGTAGTATTGCCAATGCATACTCTGTCATGGACTTTTTAAGACAATATATGCACTTTAAATAACATGTACTGGTATAAAGTAGTTTGTGTGCAACTTCATTTCACCAAGGCGAGAACAACACTACTCTGGAACTGATGAAACATTTTTTTTTTCCCACATTATACATCACACACTATATGTGACCGGCGACAACGGTTTCAGGCAAAAGTCGGGAATTTTGAAAATTCATTTTTTCACTGAATCACATTGCCCATTTCCTAAGCTTTTCATTGATATAAAACACTTGTATTCCTTGGCACCATAAGTGGGCATAGAAAGAGAAATAAAATGCACTTTTTAAGTTGTTAGCCTGACAAATTGCGAGAAAACAGGCTTTGAAGATTCACCTCTTTCTCAAAGACAATGTCCGAGCGGCGATGCGAGGGGAGAATCACCCATCCGTACGATGGTGCCAATCGATGTTAAGCTCCGCCTCTAGCAACCACGTCACCTTCTGATTGGCTCACTGAGAGAGTCAAATTTCCCGGGCACCTTCCTCGGAGCTCAGCGTATGGAGCCGAAAAACAATGCATTTCCTTCGGGTTTGTTTACCAGTACGTCTTTCAAGATGGCGAATACGATAATTGCACGTATGGTGTACATGTACAATTTGTACATGTGTATGGTGCACGCCGCAATGGCATCCACATGCCATGACCGTGTGCATGTAACAGATTCATGAAGCGGTGGCGAATCCACACATTTACAAATCACGTTTTCATTGTGGTTGATTTGTCTTTATCATTGGCAACCCTTTTGAAGGCAGAAAATTGCTAGTGCTGGCAAGGGTCACGCTTCCTGTTTGTTTTGCTTTTACAAGACATGCATATGCTGCTTTGTTCGGTGGTGCTAATTAAGTTAAAACAAACAAACATGACTCGTTAGTTTGGTGCGATCTTGACGTGTAGTATTTGAATATAATTGGTCACATGTGACCGCTCCTTTCCTCTCATCTACCTTCCATTGAGTCAGTCTGCTGTCATAATTTTTACTACATGTACAAGTAGACAAATTTGAGAATATTAAGTTTTCTTTTCATACGATTATGTCATGCTACACGATTTTTGTTTCACTTCCGTTGTCGAACATTGAGGTAGAATAGTTTGGATAGAAAGCCAAACGAAGAGCACGCACTACAGAGCGAGCGTATATAAGCCACTATAGCAAGAACAATGGAGCATGTAATCGTGCACGCGTGGACAAAGCATTCCCCAAACGCTGCAACTGGCGTCTCCGAAAGCTGAATTATGTAAATGTATGCGACGCACCAGCCAATCGCATGCGAGACCCTGCGCCGTAGCAACGCTGGGGATATTGGCGCGGCGTTCGAAAGAAGCTCGAAACTGACGAGTGCGATCCTACATAGGGTGCTTAAAATTCCATTTTCGATAGGAAAAACTTAGTCGTATGCTATGAAATTTAGTGCAGATGTAGAAAACATATCAAAGATTCGATTTCTGCAAAAAAACCTAAATCGACGAAAATAATGGTCAAAATCTTTGTAACCCGCCTAGGAGGGAATTTGCTCCTGCGACTTTTGCCTGAAACCGTTGTCGCGGGTCACATATGTGCATTTGAAATCATGAACTACATGTACATTGTATCTGTATTGTATACATGTAGATGTAGACAGTCATCCATGAGACCATGATGACTTGTCATTTACTGCATGGTATGATGCCAAGCCTTGGTGAGTGATCCTATTTGATCTCTGCCCAGTGTTTATGATGCAAATGTCAGGCAAGTTCAGATTAAACTACGATATTGATGTACCACAATAAGTGTGGCAGACCCTCTGTCCCAATGCAATGGGCTTAAATTCTTTTATACGTGCATGTTATACCAAGTAGTGATACTCTTATCATATTGATGTTTACCGTGTATAAAGGATGAAATGTATTTATCACTGTTTCCAATTATTATTTCTGAATATTTAGAGTAAATCAATTCACATGGCATGTCGAGGACAATTTACATTGTACTTCAGTATGCCTATCTTCTTGTGTAGTGACAAGGATAGGCATGTTTGCTGAAATGTCTTAGACCATTTCTACCAGTTAACATGGATGTTGAATTACATTAGAAAGGTGGAACATCTCATCTTATTTTGCACATTTGAAACACAGAATTCATCATGTTTGTGTATTAAATTCCATTTATCAAAACATCTGTGGACTACCTTGTGTTGGTAGTGAACACTTGCAAGCATTGCTGCCCCATTATTCTTGTTATTCTGTAATCATCATACACTGACCCCTTGGAGAGAGAGAGAAATAGAAATATGATTTAAGTTTGTATATATGGCAGTATGCATGTGATAAGAATTTTATACTATGTCTCAAGTGTCTTTTACCGAGTAACTTATTTCACAGATAATTACTATTAACATGTTAGGAAAAATAGAAGGGTTACAACAAGGGACTGTTCAAATACACAAAGTGCATTTTATCTCAGCCAAATACGTATTAATGTGTTTGCCCTGTCATCTTTTACACAGACGGCAAAAAGAAACCAAAGTTTACCCCATATTAGCAAATTTACAGTGCTATAAACTTTGGTCAAATTGTCATGTGACAAGACACAAGTTGCTGATACAAGTGCATTTTTGATGAGCAGCAATCTAGTCAATGTCATACATTGTATCTTGCAGCTCAGATGCCAATGAACAGTAAAACAGAAAAGTAACAACCTGTCTTTGCCGTCCTTAGCCTAGTGATCAATAAAATCTCAACAAAACTATCAGCCTTGATGGAGACTAGTAGTACAAAGTGTAGGTTTCGTATAATACCTTTGCCATCATGATCATGTTGTGATGCCAGAGAAAACGAGATCAGACTCAAAGAGATATTTGATGAAATATTGTTTGAGTACATATTGTAGGCCTGCTGGCACAAGCAATATTCAAACATTCTTTTGAGATAGCTGTGCACTGACTACAAATTTGTCCATCAAAAGACATGGTCATATTCTTAGGCAATACTTCACATAGAATAAAAATAGATGCTGCAATGGAAATTTGCTACCAAATAAGAAGGAATCGTAATGAATGTAGGACTTGACACCATTGAAAGTTGGATTGAAATCACCAAATGAATGGATGTCATTAACATGGTATCTTCTTAGCATCCGTAAATGGTTGCCATGGTAGCAATGCAGTGGCATCACCTCTTCCATTTTGCATGTGAACTCTCATACCAATGTCAGTTTGCTGACACACATACTCTCTAAACGACTCTGTATGATTTTTTGTTGAGAATGCATTACTTCCACACATTCCACAAGAGTCAGTTGCATGATTTCATTCCCTTTACAGGTATCAGATTTTGACAGTAAAAGCTGCAGAAGTGTTCCACACATTTCATTATGGCTGGCATCTGGTAAAAAGGGACAAAGGACATTAAAAAACCCCAAATAAAACATCACCAGATTAAAAGAAAAAGGGGTTAACTGAGGGAATACAATTTTTGAGAGACAAACAGATAATTGTTTTTGAAATGGAATCTGTGTTTTTCTGGTACTGATAATATTTGTACTGTTTAAGTTTTTTTTTTTATATACATCACATTTTTTATTGTTTGTTTGCTTGTTTGTTTGTCCTAGATGCCTGCCCCCAACAGAGGAGAGATTGTAAGGCAGATTGGAGAAGCACTCAGAAAGAAGAAGCAGGCTCTTGGCAATCTGGTATGTGTTAAATATATATGAGCACCGCCCTACTACAGTATACGAATAATTTATGAGTTGTGAGTGCATAGGGCACGAATATCGCACGAGGCGCGAGATAAGCCACTGGTCTATTCAACAAGGCGCGTAGCGCCGCGTTGAATAGACCAGTGGCGAATCTCGCGCCGAGTGCGGTATTACGTGCCCCAATGCACGAACAAAATCATAAATCAACACCTTGTCCACAATCACAGTACTAAATTAGTGACCGCTTACTCAGGAAGGCCCAAAAATAAATGTAACATCAGGCAGAGAATTGTAAACCACCTTGTGTACTGCTTTCAAACACTCGTCATGATTCGACCACGACACAGGAATCACAAACTCCGCAGGGTCTACTAGTATACCTCATTTATTACGCTTACGTTAGATCGAGTTAGGCCTGACTGTTAGGCCGATCTGAGATGTCGGTAGATCTAGTAGCAGGTCTAGACTTTGTCTATTTCCGAAAATGATTTTGTATAAAAACACAGAAAAATAATCAAATTACGGTTTCTCAACTTGAAATGAAGTCTTGATTTTGGGATCACTGTGGTCCACGTAGCAGATCAGAGTCAAAAGTAAAAACACAGCAGGAGGTGTAAAGGTCGCGATACATGCAACTAGCTAGGTAAAGTAGCTGCGCGTTGCGTTGCAGTACTCCGCCGCGCCTGGTATGGGAGACTTACCGGCAGCGCAGCGCAGCCGGCCAGCACGTACAATGTACACTGTAGTTTGCTGGCGCTTTGCTACGGGTGGGTGTGAGCCACAGAACTCTGTGAGCGGCCATGCATTAGTAGCCCCCCGCGAAGCCGTGCTATAGTACCTTCGAGCCATGCAATAGGCCCATGCCAGGGGCCTATTGTATGGCTGTCACTCTCAATGAGTTTGATAGGTATTTTCTATTGAATGTCATGTGACATGCTCTTGGCCAATCACAATTCGACATCATTCTGAGGTGTTGTATAATGATACATACATTGAAAAAATATATGATACCATGTGAATAGTTGGGCTGTCAATAGTTATGATTGCACACACATTGGATAGAGGGTAAAGTTAAGCTGTAAAAGTGTATTATATGTGTCCACTAGTCGGAAGTGATCATGATTTTGTGTTTTGAATTTTTATGTGAATTTAGTGTTTGTTTGTTTGTTTGTTTGTTTGTTTAATTCAAAGGGACTTGTACATCTGTAGCAATGTAGACTTTACGAAATTAAAAAACCCGTCTGTGAATATGTACAAAGTGCTAACTTGCGTGATACCCTTTATGTAAAGTGCTTCAAAAAAATAAACAGCCAAAATGAAATGATAGCAATGATGGCACTATTTTCAACCTTAGAAACTTGTACTTCATCTGTCTTAATCTTGTTCATTCTGTTGACAAACTGCACCCTCTCTTATCCCATCCAGATCAGTCTGGAAGTTGGCAAGATTGCATCAGAAGGTCTGGGTGAGGTGCAAGAGTTCATTGACATGCTCGACTTCTCTACTGGTCTCTCAAGGATGTTTTCTGGCAACGTTTTCCCTTCTGAGCGTCAGTACCTTCTGTTTATTTTTTACTGTTGGAAAATATCCGTTAACAGATTTCTGCATGTTGTGAAGAATCGTGCAACCTGTCTCCATCTTGCCTTGATCATGATGCAATTATTTGAATATTAATTATTATTATTAATTAGATATTAAATATTAATAATATGTAAATTGTTCAAGTGTATACTTTGATTTTCAAGCTAGATTTGTTGAAATTTCCAGTCAAGTGTGAAGAGTGTTGTGAAATTTGAAGGTTTCCCTATGTATGCAACTACAGTGTTTTGACCTGCAAGTATAATACTTGAATGCTGTATCCCCTGCTTGCTGAACAGCATCTAAATGTAAATGCTGTTTTTCACTGAACTATTCATCTGGATTGTGGCTTTCTTACCATTTCCATAGAATATGTTTCCAAAATATAATGTGTAACAAATCATATGTGACCTGCTACAAGAAAGGGGTCAAAGATTGTGATTGGCCGATTCTCTGATAACTTGACATTATTTCCCTATTTCTCTGCTTTGATTTGATACAACACATGATTCCTAAAAGAAATCTTGTGAAGACATATTGAGGGTCTAGGGAAAGCATGTAGAGTGTTCCTTGAAATTATTGTTTCATTGAACGAGGATAATGTATTCATCTCCATTGACTTGTTTTGCCGCAGCTAAACCCCACTTTCCTATTATACACTATATGTCTTTATCTGCCGATTTCAATTTTCTGATTGAGCTCAGTATGTCCAGTTTTCACTCCCTTTGATATTTTTAGAACATAATAACCAAGAAGGCTTAAATAAAGTTACAAGACAGTGTGTTGCTCAAAAACACAAACATAACACTTTGAATGCATCTAATGTCTTTTACTTTCTTCCATTTGTTCCGAAAAAGCTGCATCATTTGACAGCAAAGGAATGAAACTCTTCAGCCGCCCATAGATCTAATGCCACAAAATTTGGTATTCTCCCCTCCAAGCAAAAATCCTGTAATACTTGATTTGAATGGACTATCCAAGCGTGAGTGCATTATCTGTTGGGTACCATTGACACGAAAATAACTCTTCTCTTTCTCCCCCACACATTGTACACCCCTTCTTGCTAAGCATGATACCTAAACCCAGTTTGAAGGTCTGTGCAATTATGTTTTACAACTGCAAAGATCCCTATTATTGGCCAGATGGGTGGACATATAATCTTATTTCAGTTTCCCAATTGTTGCTCTATCCATTGTAGTTTGCTTCACTGAGGGGCTTTACAAATTATAGGAGTCGCTTTGTGTAGTTGTATGACAGTGTAATCAGGATAATAAGGTGTTTGCTTACTACAGGAGACAATCAACAATGTAAGACACAAATATCTTGTTTGAAATGCTTTGGATTTGTTTTCAGTGGAATGTACAGATTGGTTTAAAAGATGCAAACGGTTGCCTTACATAGCAAATGTTTTATGATGGGTGAAAGATTGATTGCGGTCAGATAATAGAATTTAAAAAAAAAGAATGTATGTTTGTAAACCTTTTTGTTGCTCAACAAACCACATGTGTATCTAACTCCTTGTCTTTGTAACCCTCATTGCTAATTGTTTGTTAATCCTAGGCCCGGGTCATGCTCTGCTGGAGCAATGGAATCCACTGGGTCCTGTTGGCATTATCACAGCATTCAACTTTCCCAATGCTGTCTTTGGATGGAATGCATCACTTTCACTTGTCTGTGGAAACTCCATAATGTGGTAAATTTCCCAAATATGTTTTCATTGCTCCCAACATTTCGCTGTGGGAGGCACTATGTTGTTGAGTTGTCTGTCTGTAATCAATTCTGTGGATGACGAAACTTAAAGGCATTACAGTGTATTTACCATTTGCAGATAAAACACAAACCCAGCTTTAGTGCTTCAAAATAAATCTAAAATGTGAGTTGGAGGTAGAAACAACCAATGTAAAAATGGTAATCAATATTATCAGAGTGAAGTACTGTTAACCCGTTCCGTACGGGAACCTGGTGGCATGCGTATTAAGTCTATGGGCATTTCAGAATTCAGTATGGAACGGGTTAAATATACAGATTGTGAACAACAGTTATGCAATGTAATATAATTGTTTCTAGACTAAACTTCTACAGTTATGGTTTATTAAAAAATAAATAGTGATATCTCCTTTTATTTCAGGCTTCATTGCAAATTTTTTATATGGTCGGAAGTTTTGTGGTACAACTGTCCTACACGTGTATATGCATCAAATGTGACAACTCAAACGCTTCTAAAATCACTGCTCCAATGGTAAACAACACCTTGAAGAACTGTTTGAGCTATCTATAATGAATGTGGTATATGTATTGTCTGAGTGAACAAAGCTGTGCCTATCAACTTGTGGGCACACATGCTCAAGCTCAAAGAGGACCACTGCATTTAGCTGTCATTAACCACTAAATCATTATAGATTTCACTGGTGAGCAGAGGGCTAGGGACATTAAACAGCTGATGCTGCTTTGCTCTATGATGTGCCAGTGTGGATGTGCAATGCATCTATATGCATGTGGCACACAGAACACTGTGGAATGTATCACCATGGAGATGGGTGTGGTCTTATGTTCTACCCAGAGTGAGTCTCCGCCTAGGAGGCTCCCTATAATATCCAGTGTCCCCAAAAATGCAGACAACAGTGACCAGGAGATGCTGGGCATAAGAGAATGAGTTGATTAGATGTGAGGGTTGGGACATTGACATGACATCTGAACATGACAGTGTGGTGAAATATCAAAATTTGAATGAGATAAATAGTTGCGCAGAGACTATGACCCCGGGCTGAGCCCAGGCTGAGCCCGGCCTCGAGTGCAGTACTCTGCCCCGCAATTTTGTCCGTTTACAGTGGAGAGCTCAGCCCGGGCTTTTAATTTAAACCTTTCGATATTTCGTCGTAGTGGCGCTCTGCTTGTAAACAAACGACTATTATTGAGAGCGCAACAGTCGCAATTTGGTACCGCATTTTGCCCAGTTTACGTTTACAGTGAGAAAAGGCCAGGCTGAGCCCGTGCTGAACCCAGGCCGAGACTACCTCCAGAGCTTGGCCAAATGCGCAGCCGTTTTTACCCACGCCGATGAAAATCGGCAGGGGGTTATGTAAAGGGTTCCGTATGTTTGTTTGTTTTTTTTTTTGTTTGTTTGTTTGTTTGTTTGTTTGTTTTGTTTGTTTGTTTGTTTGTTTGTTTGTTTGTTTGTTTGTGTACAAGATAACAAGAGAACGGGTAAACGGATTTGCACGAAATGTTCAGGGAATGTTTGGATAATGACAGGAAAGAATCGATTAGATTTTGGTGATAATCGGTTGACCCTTGCAAATTCTGTGTGACCTTGAAGTTTTGACCCCATGGTATAGTGACCATTCCGAAAATTTCCCGTTTCTCACTTTGCGATTTTCCGCTACCATACGAAAACATAAACTCCCCAACGATCTGACTTCGCTGCTCAAATGTTCGTAAGAATTCCGAAATTTACGTTTAGGCCTATTTGAGGGACTATGTCCTTCTAGATTTATGAAAGTTCGTTCTCCGTCATCACAAACTGGCCCGTATTTTGATGATTTTTCAAATTAACATTGATTGTTTTTTTCGTTGGAGGAGCATTTTGCTCGGTCGCAGTCACACTGCACGATATGCGTGCTCAATGTCAATGCGTGTGCATGGCCGCTGAAAATGCATCGCGCTCTACACTGTTGGTGCAAAATTGCACCGGGGACGTTGCGGCGCTCGTTGGTGGCCGAATACTGGTGCAGTAGACATTTGCATTCAACCCTTGCATTGAATAATTCCCGTAGACACTAATCATAGGGGTAATTGCCTAGGGGGTACGTAAATTTTGTTTTTCTTTTTTGCTTTTGTGGATACCATCAAAGATCGTACACTCATACGACCTTTGATATTTGATGATTTTTCAAATTAACATTGATTGTTTTTTTCGTTGGAGGAGCATTTTGCTCGGTCGCAGTCACACTGCACGATATGCGTGCTCAATGTCAATGCGTGTGCAAGGCCGCTGAAAATGCATCGCGCTCTACACTGTTGGTGCAAAATTGCACCGGGGACGTTGCGGCGCTCGTTGGTGGCCGAATACTGGTGCAGTAGACATTTGCATTCAACCCTTGCATTGAATAATTCCCGTAGACACTAATCATAGGGGTAATTGCCTAGGGGGTACGTAAATTTTGTTTTTATGCCTCCGCCACGAAGTGGTGCCGGAGGCATTATGTTTTCGGGTTGTCCGTCCGTCCGTCCGTCCTTCCGTCCGTCCGTCCGTCCGTCCGTCCGTCCGTCCTTCCGTCCGTCCGTCCGTCTTTCCGTCCGTCCGTAATGAATTTTGTGGACAAGGTAACTATCAAAAGCTGTTGAGGTATCCTGATGAAACTTGGCATGTATGTGTATTAGGGGGTGAAGTTGTGCCTATCAACTTTTGGGTGCACGTGCTCAAGGTCAAAGGTCAAAAGGTCAAGGTCAAATACATAAAATTTCACTATTTCCACCATATCTATGCAATGCCTGAAGATATTTTCTTGAAACTTAGTGTATACATGTATTACCCAATTTAGATTCTCTGGTGAAAGTTTGGGTCATGAGGTCAAAGGTCAAAGGTCAAAAGGTCGAGTAAAAGTATTAAAACTTCTTTTTTTTCTCTGTAAATTGGAAAATTGTTCAAGGTATCTTCATGGAACATAGTATATATACATGTACTGACTGGCAGTGATTATCTAGAGAATGTAGGGTTCATGGGGTCAAAGGTCAGGGGTCAAAGGTCAAGTGCAACACTTCAAAATTTTACTATTTCCCTCATGTTCATGCAATGCCAGCAGGATTAGTATTTTTTTTTTTACACTTGGTGTATGCATGTGTAACCTAATAGAAATTCTCTGGAGAGTTTTTTTTTCTTTTTCTTTTTTATTGCCTCAAAGGTCAAAAGGTCAAAGATCAAGTGAAAGTGCTGAACTAACTTTTTCCTCCATATCTCGGAAGTGGCTCAATTTATCGTGAAACCTACTGCATATCTATGCATGTTCTACCTGAAAGTGATTATCTTATGAATTTTAGGGTCTAAGGCCAGATGAACATGGTAACAATTTACTATTCAGTACAGAAATTGCACTTTTTCTCCATACCGGTACCATGAAAATTACTCAATGCATAAATGTATGAATGGGTCAAAGTCAAGTTAAAGTCCTTAAATCCCCAAATACATGCTCTCCTATTCATCCAATTAAACCAAGTTCAAGGAAGGTGAACATTCAACACATTTCTGACAAACTTGTCATTTCAATATTTTGCCAGTTTTGTGAAAATGTAATCACACATTGTCCACATGGACTATCTAGACCTATTGTATTAGGAGAATCATGCATTATGGCGGAGGCATACCAGTCGCCATAGCGACATTTCTAGTTCTTTTTTGCTTTTGTGGATACCATCAAAGATCGTACACTCATACGACCCTTGATATTTGATGATTTTTCAAATTAACATTGATTGTTTTTTTCGTTGGAGGAGCATTTTGCTCGGTCGCAGTCACACTGCACGATATGCGTGCTCAATGTCAATGCGTGTGCAAGGCCGCTGAAAATGCATCGCGCTCTACACTGTTGGTGCAAAATTGCACCGGGGACGTTGCGGCGCTCGTTGGTGGCCGAATACTGGTGCAGTAGACATTTGCATTCAACCCTTGCATTGAATAATTCCCGTAGACACTAATCATAGGGGTAATTGCCTAGGGGGTACGTAAATTTTGTTTTTCTTTTTTGCTTTTGTGGATACCATCAAAGATCGTACACTCATATGACCTTTGATATCATCACACTCTCGGCTTGCTATAATCAAAATATCCCGCAAGAAAACGGCGTATTTCTCGATTTTTAGCGCTTTTTCCGCGACCCGTCGCGTAGACAATACTCTTAAAACTGGACTTAAGTCGCGCGCGCTTGGAAAAGTTCCGATTCTGCACTTTTGACGGTGGAATTTGGGATTTTCGATGGATTTTTGGAGGAGACTTAAGGACTTTCCTGTACGTGAATGAGTGTTAATACCGTATGTGTAATGATGTGATTTGCGTGTGATGTGACTGTAGAACCAAAGATCGTACACTTCAGTGTACGATCTTTGGTAGAACTCACTGGCTGGTGATAAAGCACACTGGCAATTAAGTGGCCGAATTCTGGTAGATGACCGAATGCACATTATGTTTACCCCGACTTTGTACTTAGGCGTGGGTCTGCCGCCTTTGACGGCCCCTCTCTAGTTGGTACTGTATTTGGCCTTTTGAGCGTTTACAGTGAAAGGAAGGCCAGGCTAAGCCCGGCCTTTTCACTCACTGTAAACGGGGTCTTTGACACAAGCGCAATAACTACAGTGTCTTATGCATCATGTTACATTGGTAGCTCAGACAATGTACCTACATGTATCAACTTTGTCCTGACCAATACTGTCATATAATGAGAGGTAAAAATTTTTGCATGGAAGGAATTTCTTGAATCCAGAGCATTACAATGTTAGAGAGAATCTCAGTGGCGGAGAAGCAGGAGAGAAAAAGAGAACCTACATGGAGGGAGTGAGTTTGAAGGAAAATGACAAGAATTGTGCATTCAGTTTGAATCAAATATAATGCAAACTTTTATCTGTTGATGTAATATTCGTGAGTATGATTTTATTATCATTGAATTACAGGAAAGGAGCACCATCTACACCACTCATCAACATTGCTACAACAAAGTAAGTCACATTTGTCTCATAATAGCCTATGATGGTACTAAAGCTGAGGTTGTTTACAAAGGAGCTGTGTCTTTTTGTGTATGTGTGTTTGTGTGTGTGTTTGTGTCTGTGTTTGTATTACTTAATCTTCACAGCTTTCGTATCATTCATGTTGGAATTGTGTGTACTGGTATAAATTTGTGCGCACATGCTATAGTGCACATGTGTAACTGTTCCCACATATTGTAAGCTACCTTGGGTGCAGGGAACATTACATTACCATAGGATGCCCATTTTACCAAGCTTGTGGGAAACAGAAACTAATTTGTAA
The DNA here is from genome assembly GCF_040938485.1 of Diadema antillarum. NCBI lineage: Eukaryota > Metazoa > Echinodermata > Echinoidea > Diadematoida > Diadematidae > Diadema > Diadema antillarum. The sequence goes on from NW_027271630.1 coordinate 754,425, forward strand.
GGTACAAAGTGTACACACAGAGCAATAGAAAAGACTACAAAGATGTACCCCACAGATCAATGGGTGTGAAGTTTTATGTGTGTTTGTGGTGCTCGCGTGCATGTACCGTCTGTATCAAAGTGTATGTTCTCTGTTGCTTAACTGCATGGAAGCCATTGTGTACAATGAAGTTTTACAAAAACTACCATGTCTGTATGACTTTTGAATCTTTTCGTGAATTATATATTTTGTCTTTGACTTTATCATACTCAATATGTATTGCACAGTTAGACAACATACAGCTGTACATCTTATCTTCAAGTACATCTGTATTTCTTCAAAAAGGATATAACAATGTTTTTGTGGCACATATAAATTTATATATATATATTTTAAGGTGGGGAAGGGGAAAGAGAGGAAGGCTAATCTGTGTACATAGTACATGTACATCCCAGAACAGAATTCGCATTGTTTGCAAAATCAATGCAAACAGAGGCTCTTGTATGTGTGTGTGCACATTTGTGCGTGTGTGTGTGTGTGTCTGAAAAAGCCTCAAATAAACATCATTAGAGCGATAAAATGGACAATTGGGAAGCTGCATGTGTTCGTTATGTGGACTGAATTTGATAGTGAGCTCCTTGAGATTTGGTTATGAAAGCAAAATGTCTCTAATTACTGGCTCAACAGACTTCAGGTCATCAACATATTTTCTTTCCGCCTATATTGTCTTACTACCATGACATAGGCCAGACAGCTCACAAGAAAATTGTTTGAACATCGTACACAGCGATGCTGAGTATTCACTGAAAATTTAGATGTGGCAAAAAAGGTATTGTCTTGTGCTTGTAAATTATCCCTCAGCTCAGAAAGCTCAAGGAAGCAAGAGGGATATTTCTTATGCCTGTATTATGCCGTATGTCTGCAATGGCTTGCTCATTGTCTAGTTTGCACATTAAAGGGACTGTACAGTACTGGTTGAGGTAAGGGACTCATGTTTTGAACATTCTTAGGTGAAATAACAAGAAACCTCTTATGAAATATGAAAGAGCGTGTAATTTTAAGAAGGATTCAACGTTTATTTGATGAAAATTGGTTTTCAAATGGCTGAGATATCAAAAAAAGTGACGATAATAAAAGGCGACAGGCCACAACTTTATTAGGATCTCTTTGTTTCACCTTGTTTTTGGATATCTCAGCCATTTCAAAACTGATTTTCATCAAATAAACTTTTGATACCCCTTAGAATTGCATGCTCTTTGACGTCTCATAGAGTGGTTTCTGAATATCTCGCAAAACATTAAAAGCTAAATCCTCACCTCGACCAGAACTGTACACATCCTTTAAGTTCTCCTTTGGGAACTCCTGATATTTTAACTTTTCTTGTGAAATACCGCATAGATTTGGTCTGAATTTTACAGAGATTAATTCTAGAAGTTCTAAAGATCCCAATACATACGTAGAAGCAGGGACTGCATCATCTTTTAACTTAATTCTTTTGATGCTACTTCCACGTATTACTGTACACTTGCCTGAGACAGTGTACCATGTTCAAAAGCACGTCATATGTGGAGGCTTATTTATGTTTAACATAAGCAGTCATTTTGTTAGCCCTCACATCAAGGCAAATTGTTTTGTGAGCATTACTCATTCCATTGTTAAATGGAATTCCCCAGCCTGCTACACTTGTAGGTTCACTTGTTTACCTTTTTAACGTGTATTCTGCGGAAATCAATGTCTGTAAGTCAAATGATAAAAACATGTCTCTTAGAGATTAGCATCTTGTAGCTCATAGCTCACTAGGGGCTAGGTATGATACACAAAACTATGCACATTAAACCCTTCTTTTTATGACTCCCCTCTTTTTCCAAAAGAGTCGTGAAGTCTGTGATGGATGCGAACGGGGTACCACCAGGCATCATCACCTTGCTGTGTGGAGGAGCTGACATAGGGTAAGTCCTTGCTTCAGCTGTCTGCATCGTATTTAGATTCCAAGATCATCCAGTTTCATTATTTTCTCCAAGCTTGGGGGGGGGGGGCCTCTTAGCTCATAGGCACATACATGTATATGCATGCAGAAAGAGAGAGAGAGAAAAAAAATACTGTCATCTGTAATGCCATGCAGGTCATGTTCATTTTCAATGATTTTAAGTCATCCTACTCAGAAAAATAATCTTTGAAACTTGTTGGTTTCATTTAGTGTTTTTTCATCTTCTGAAATGCAGTATTTGGATCTATGGTTGTATTGCAATGTAGGACTTCAAGATGTAATTCAATCCACCATCATCCCTCAACAAAAAATGAATAAATGACTTAAAGGGATCGTACAGTTCTGGTTGAGACCTTATTTCAGGTTTCTAACATTTTTTGGTGAGATAATGATAAATCTCTTATGAATTATGAAAGAGCATGTAATTCTATGAGGAATTCAACGTTTATTTGATAAAAATTGGTTTTGAAATGACTGAGATATCCAAAAAAGAGCGATTCTAATAAAGTGTGGGACCCACACTTTGTAACGATCGCTTTGTTTTACTTTGTTTTTGGACGTTTCAGTTATTCCAAACCCGATTTTCATCAAATAAACTTTGAATTCCTTTGAAAATGGTACGTGTATGCTCTGTGCTATATCATAAGTGTTTTCTTGGTATCTCGCAAAAATTTAAAAGCCCAATTCTCATCTCCACCAATACTGTGCTATCCCTTTAACATTTGTGAATAGAGGGTGTAGGAAATTACAATCTACCTCTGTAGTAAAATGTATGTCATTGAACGAGATACTGTGCATGCCATGTGTTTCGTTTTATGTTTATTTTGGTAAACTGCACAAGTTGACTGATGTTCATGAAAAAAAAAAACAATCCTCAAAAAGATTCCATTCCTTAAAAGAAATGCAATGTAGTGTGTTTCTGAGGTGGAAAGTCTCTACAGCAGGAATGATGTGTATTTTTGTCATGTAATGACTGTCATTCTACCCCACAAATTCAGCCACTTTTTTAAAATTACAGAATCTTTGCAAGTCCAGATTTGCTAGATATTATGCTGACAAGATAGCGTCTATGGCATATACAATACACCTTCTCACACTTGTCGCCCAGCAGTAATGTATCATTTCATATTTTGTATGTGACAGACAAGCCATGGCGAAAGACACAAGGATACCACTCTTGTCGTTCACTGGGAGTACCGCTGTAAGTGCCTTGGGAGTTACATTTTTTGCCAGCTTGAATATGCGTCATGCCCTGTGTACATGCTGTGTGCAGAGTGATGCCAAACATCATTTTTATCTTATTATTACCTCCGCCAAGGGGGGAGGTTATGTTTTCGTTACCGTTAGTTACCGTTAGTTAGATAGTTAGTTTGTTAGTTTGTCCGTGTGCAAAATAACTCAAAAAATTGTGCACGGATTTGGATGAAACTTGCAGGAAACATTGAGAATGACGCAAGTTACAAATGATTAAATTTGGGTAGTGATCATGAAATTTTTATGGATTTTATGAAGGATTTTCGGTATTTTGCCAGGTAGGGTCAATGAACTTGGGAGTTCAAGCTGCACATTTTTGAAGTTTTCATGCATGCACTAAAGTGCGTGTTCTAGTTTCTGCTGGGGAGAGGCGCGCCGTGCATGTGAGGGTTTATGACGTAACAAAGGTCTATATAGGGAAATCGGGCGATTTTTTTTAGTGGGTAGAAATCACTGATCTCTATGGAAGAGCAAGATCACGGTGGAAAGTAGCTGCTTGGCGGAGGTCTGCGCTCTCAGAGTGCTTTTCTAGTTAAGGAATGTATTAGCCCCAATTGGTGCTGGTTTGTTGTGTTCCAGTTAAAAGAAAAGAAAAGAACAGAAAACAAAACAAAACAAAACGTGAGCTGCAATGGATGCTGCTCTCTACTAAGTGTGTATGATGATGTATAGAAATGAAGCCATGAAAACATGCAGTTTAAAGTGAATGGTAAATGTCTATTGAAAAAGATTGGAAAACTCTGTCAATGACCAAATTTACCATACTCAATATTCCCCTTGGACAAAAAAAAAAAAAAAAAAAAATGATGATTGTAACAAGTGAATGGTTTATGAGGTGGCTTATATATGTTTGTAAGTATATTCTTTTTCGTCTTCTTCTGGTCAATAGGCTGAAGATTCTTGAAGTATACAGCTGTAGCTTTCAAAATGGACAATGATGAAGGGTTCTTTCATCCATCTGAAAGTCAACATACAGCTCAGTTAACAAGTTCTAGAACTTCTTGGATTGCATCAACAACAATGTTGAACAGTGTCATTAATTTTTTTTTTTTCAGTCCCATTGGCAACATGTGTTTAATGTCATAAACAAGGACAAGAACATGTAATATGATGTCATCTTATCACTTCATCTAGTTTGAACTTGTCATTTTGACTATATTGATTGTTTTATGAATGCATTTGTGCATTTTGCTATTCCATAACTATCTGAATAAAGGATAAAAAAATTAACAAATTTTCATAACTTTCAAAAAAAGAGGAATGGTGTTTGTGTGCTTCTAAAGTATAATTGTAATGTTGAAATCTCTTCCAAGATTCTGGTGGTATAATGAGGATGATTTTTTTTTTTTTACAGGTTGGTAACAAGGTTGGTGTCATGGTGCAGGAGAGGTTTGGACGGTCCCTCCTAGAGCTCGGTGGCAACAATGCCATCATTGGTGAGTGTGACACTCCATTGCAACACTAGATAACACCCTCCTTGGGACAGTATTTAAAAGATATTAAAAGAATGTACTGGGAATTCCTCATATTTTCATTTTGTCGCAAAATAAAAGAGCACTTGACTTCCAGTGCCTCCTTCAGAGGGCAGGATGGATGATATATACCCTCACATTGTATGCCAGTAATAAGTTTGGGAACTGTGTACTGTTCATTTTTATGAGAAATAATATTTTGTAGAATTTCCGAGTGTTCAGTGTTGTCTTTATATTGTTCTACTACTGTGACGTCACCAATTGTAGCTTTCTTTGCCAGCAAAGAAAGCACATGGATCTAATCAAAACTTTAACAAATTCATAGGTTTGAATGGATAGTTTGATCTCCCTCAAACTTCACTGATACAGTTTATGTGCTACTTAAAGATCTGCATTCACTGAATCCACCTATTTCTTCCAAGGTAAATTTCCCTTTTACTTTAACAGTGGCAAAAAGGTGAGAGCCAAATTTGGCATCAAGACCAAGTTACGGCTCTAGAAGTAATGTTGATTTCAGATATACACTGGACGTCATAGCAATGCTTCTTTTTACGAATTTCATTATTATATTTGATCAACATCATCATAACGTCATACACTTTGTAAATTGTTATGCAAAGGAACAATGTAACAAAGTGAATAGAGTGTAGTTAACCATGTTTGAGAACAGGATGAAACTGTTCCTAGTTTGTTATATGCCTTCACCTTCAGCATTATTCTTTCCTTCATCTTTTGTTATTTCCTATGTTAATCTTGTAAATCTTCCTCTTTGCTTCCATTTCATATAATTTGGTTCTTGTTTTCTTCAATGTGGTCTTGCTCTCATTGTGATTGTTAGTACTGGAGGATGCAAACCTTGACATGGTAGTACCAGCAGTCCTGTTTGCCAGCGTTGGTACAGCCGGCCAGAGGTGCACCACCACCCGAAGATTGGTATGCCACCTCTCTCATACAGACCTAACTTGAAAATCATCTTGCAAATCCTCCATGTTATAAGGTGTATTCATTTAACGTATGTTTCTTGTGCTCAGCTGGCTGTGACCTTTACCTGGCGTATCAATTCTTAATGAGCCACTTTCCATCTCTCCTGAGATAACAGATCACACTGACATACCAATTGTATGATGTAAAACTGATGCAGATTTGGGATAGTATCACACAACTGTAAGATTGTCAGGTGGACTGATAGTGTTCATGCAAATTACTGTGCAGTTTTATGACTATTGGAGTTGCTTTTCCAGCTCAACTGGCTAGTGGGGAAGAGAGGGGTTCAGGGGCTGTACTTAATGCTGCAGAAGAATCCCTGCTCATTCAAAGAGGGTCTAGTACACAGTCTGTCATGAGCAACAGACTCAAATGAGTTATGTGTTGAAGGAGTGATTGGCATGGAGGTGCAGTATTTAATAGCACTACCAGTTTTTGATTTGTAACAGAAAGGTAACATTCATTAAGTCTGTAAAGGCTTTCCATAGTGTTTGGCACAAGTGGTCCCTTGCCTCAAAATTCAATTATGCAGCAAAGAAGTAAAAGTAAAAGCAACTTGCAAATCAGTGTATGGGAGCTACATAGCAATATATGTGTGTATTGGATGACAGGTTGATATCAAACTTAGTGGTATCTTGATAAGCTTTAGAGTAGGTTTCTGGCTGACCATATGTTTTGCTTTCTTCCATCACTGGTCATCTCTGCTGGAATTGATCAGGAAACAGAGCCGGTTGCTTGAAATAATGTAGGCATCACGAAATTTATCAAGCATTAGCCATGTTCAGATATATTTCTAGTCGGAGTAAAATTTTTATGGCACAGCAATTAGAATTCAAATTTATGCTTATATAACCACGACCCTTGTGTCTACACGACGGTTGTGGGAAGAAACTCCGACCAATTTACCAAGGCGTTCTTGGGCCCGTGGGGATCACTGTGGAGGGTCGGTAAAACTTCCGGAAGTGGTAGCGCCGCGCAGTCCACCATACCATTGTTTTTCACCAGCGGCATTTGTTGGCTTCTCCGTCGCGATGGACTAGATTAGAATTGTACTGCACGCGCACGTGTACTGTACTTGCATTTGACTCCGGAAGTTTTACCTAGGTCTTATAAGGTTTGTAAGGTCATAGATACTCTGAGGACTTGTCTGCACGGGCAATTTACTCCGACCGGCTAGTGGTGGTAGCGAGTTACTCCTGAAAAATCTTAGGAATATCTTGGTCGGAGGAAGAGATCGGTGAGTTCCTCCGACCGGAGGAAGTTACCACAACCTTGTTCAGACGGGCTCTACTCTGACCTTTGCTCCGACCTTCCTCCGTCCAAGCTTCCTCCGACCCTTCCTCCGAAGTTACTCTGACCAAAACTGCCTCCATCTGGGGACCGTTTCATGAAACTTTTTGTCAGTGATTTACACTGACACCTGTTAAAAGCTATTGAAATCCTTTGCGTCTGATTGGCTGATATCAAATTTATCGGTGAAAACCTCCGACGAACTCGTTGATGAAACGCCCCCCTGAACGCAGCTATTGTGAAATATTGAGAACAGTAGCCTTCGAGTATTTGTATTACGCTGTGAATACCATCCCAGATCTGCATAAATCTCAAGACTAATGACCTTGTCCTGTCAGGAGCAGTATTTACTACCTGCAATGACTGATGGCTTGATGATGGAGGAAAGCTTGTTTTTTTTTTTATAATTTGCCTCTTCAATAGGTTGATATTCAAATGAGCTTTATAAGTATGACAATATCAATCCCTTTCATAAGACTATTACTTGCAGTAGGTTTTGAAACCCTTCCTCTGCATTTTGTTTTGGTGATGTGTACTTTTATTTATTCACATTTTATCTTTTTGTTTTGTAGTGTATATAAAATGTGAATCATTCATTATGCTTATACTATCCCTGATATAATGCAGTGTTTGAAGCAAACTTCTGAGAAAACATTTGCCATGACAACAGTAACCATCTTGCCACTTTCTGATTGTTGTTGTTTTGTTTTTTCTAGATCCTTCATGAAAGTGTGCATGATGTTGTGGTGGAAAGGTTAAAGAAGGCATATGGAACAATCAGAATTGGAGACCCCCTGGATGGTAAGGAATGGGGAAAGGAATAGGTTAAATCCTTGCTTTACACAGAGATGCCAACTGTTGCTTTTCAGGAGTATTTTGTACTATTTTTTAGCCAAAATTACTTCAGGTTTCATGGAAACTACTGTTTTCAAAAATCATGTAACTGCACATGTCTATAATTGCAAAAAAGGTAAAAATATGTTGTTATTGTTGTTGGTTTTTTTTTTTCCACCAGAACTGTGCCTTTTTAGCTCACAGAATACTGTAATGCTGTTTCCATATGCAATGTTGACACCCCTGTATATATATCACTTTTAGTTTTAGCACTGATACAATTGCAGTATAACAATGATTTGAATATGCGATTTGATAAAGACCTACGTATCATGAGAGTATGGCATCCTCACTTGTCAGCAAGAAAGATGCACAGAGTATTACTGGTATGGGGGGGGGGGGGGGCTAGGACTCAGGACTCTTGTGCTCAATCATAAGTCTGAACCATGTGGCTCCTTCTGAGTGTTACGACCAAAATCACTCTGAGAATGATCGCACAAAAGAAACAATCAACTGATGTTCAGGCGGTTTATTAACAGTGATATTGTGGGTACAAACTGGTAATCGGCGTCACATCAATACAACAATGATCAATAGAAGCGGTTATAAATCGGTAGTGGAATCACTTACACGTATTAAATAATCCTTTGAAAGTGTCCAAATACGATGTTTGATGCACAGACGAATGATCCTTGACGCACCGATGAATGATTCCTCCGACGTAACTCCAGAGGCGCAGGTTACGATAGTCCACGGTATAGATCCGGGGTAAAATCCACGATATACGTCCACGGCGAAATGTGCAGAGTCCAAACGTTGTGACGACCACGTCCAATTGATGCGTTGAATGATGATTCACTTTATATTGTCCAGCTATGAATCCAGCCCGTCACAGCTTTGCCGTAGCAATGTCCATTGACATTAAAATATGGAGTCCAATGAAGGCACATTAATTCTCTGCAGGCAAAATGTCTCCCAGGCCTTATCTCCACAAACATAACAGGTCAGCAGGTAACACAGGACTGACTATAACAAGTCGCTTCAGAGCCAGAAGTGACGTAACTCTCAGAGCAGAGGTGTTGGGTACTCTGCCTACCGCAGAATTTCTCTGGCTTATATACTATCCATTCACCCCCTTCTAGCACATTCTATAACTCTCTCCAACCTGGGGCCACACATTCTAGCTAGTCCAAGTTCCAGGAATCCTGGATGATTCACTGCCTATCTATGTACAAAACATCATTGCCAAGAATAACTACCAATCACATTGGGCTACAGGGACAGTGCCTCACTCAGCCAAACATGTAAGCGCTTCCCAGAACTTTCTGGAATGGGTGAAATCAATCTAGATTGAGTGAGCTATAATGTATTTCCTATTACATGCATGTACTGTATAGCTACATTGTATACCACCTAGAAAATTCTCCACTTATCTGGTCAGCCTGTATGTACTATATCTATACCATATAGAATGTTCTCCGTGAATCTGGTCAACCTGTACATACACATTAAAACAACCATGCATGCAGTACATCATACATGTACATAACTACTAGTGTGTACATTTGTGACACCATCCCCCATGGGAAAAAGAAAGCCTTGCCGTAGCAAGGGTTTCTTTTACCTTCACAATTTCTCATTGTTATTTACAACAAATGTGAGGTAAAATCCAAGTCAAGCAACAAAAATTACATACTATCACATGCCTTTTGGATAGCTGTATTAATTCCATGTTCTCTTTTCATGGATACCATTTACAATGATATTGCTTGGATTCTCGGAGCTTATACAATCATATCAAACTGTTTTGCACACATTAATGGATATGCTAAACACATACACTGTAAATGATATATGCTGGTGAAAACTTTTCACCCTTAAATTCTACTTAGCTATCCACTACCTATGTCACACCAACTGACTTTCTGTCATAGCACTCTTTCAGCATATTGACATGACACATCCTTTGATCATTGCCTCTGTCTGGCGTACTGATCACATAGTTCACATCACTGAGTTTCTTTTTGACACAGTATGGGCCACTGAACTTGGCTTTCAGTGGTTCACCTTGTATGGGCAGCAGTACAAGAACTTTGTCACCTGGGTTGAAAGTTCGGGCTTTGGCATTTTTGTCTGCCTTTCTCTTCATAGAGTCTTGTGACACTTTCAAGTGTTCCCTAGCTACCTCACAAGCCTTTGAAAGCCTTTCACGAAACTTTGACACGTAGTCAAGTAGGTGGACCTCATCATCCTCAGTCATGAATTTCTCTTTGATGAGCTTCAGTGGGCCCCTAACTTCATGACCGTACACCAACTCAAATGGGCTGAAACCCGTTGACTCATTTGGGGAGTCCCTCGTTGCAAACAGCAGGAAAGGGATGCCCTTATCCCAATCCTCGGGATACTCCTCACAGAACGCCCTAATCATTGTCTTTAGGGTCTGGTGGTAGCGCTCCAACGCACCTTGGGACTGGGGATGATAAGCTGACGACTTCAGCTGCTTCACACCCAAACGATACATCACCTCTTGAAATATGCCTGACATGAAATTTGACCCTTGGTCAGACTGCACTTCCTTGGGCAACCCATACCTAGTGAAAAACTGCACTAGAGCATCTACCACAGTCTTAGCAGTGATATTTCGCAAAGGGATAGCCTCTGGAAACCGTGTAGACATATCCATGATTGTCAAGAGGTACTTGTGACCCGACCTAGTCCTAGGCAAAGGTCCAACACAGTCAACTAGAACCCGACTGAATGGTTCTTCAAACGCAGGTATCGGAATCAATGGCGCCGGCTTCACTGAATGCTGTGGTTTACCAGCCACCTGACATGTGTGACAAGTCTTGCAAAACTCAGCCACATCCACATTCAACCCTGGCCAATAGAAATGCCTCATGATCCGATCCTTTGTCTTTCTGACGCCTAAATGGCCGCCAACAGGTAACTCGTGAGCAATCCTCAAGATCTCACCGCGGTAACTAGGAGGGACAACAACTTGACGGACCACCGTCCAATCCTCATCAGCTGGCCTATGGGGAGGTCTCCACTTCCTCATCAAAATGCCATCTTTGACATAATAGCACTCAGGGACCTTTTCAGCCTCAGCCTCAGAACACGCCGTCTGAGACAAGCCTTTCAACTCAGAGTCTGCCTGCTGTGCTTCAACCAAGGAAGACTTGCTAAACAGCCCATCACTGTTAGCCTTGGAGCCTAATACAGCAACCCCATCATTCAAATCCTTGAAAAAGGTTTCTGCCAACCAAACGCCGGAATTCTCCTCCACATCAACAGAATCCGCATCATCTTGAACAGCTCTACGAGCCTGAGACCTAGTCACAACACAATCTGGGAAAATCCCAGGAAATTCCTCCTGCAACTGCTCAGTTTCAGCAACCACCACTGGTTTCTCCGAAACAACTGGAGACGCAACCACCTTGTCCCCAGCCAAGTCATTCCCCAACAGGAAGTCAATGCCTGCCATAGGCAAGTCAGGAACAACTCCAACAGTAACAGGACCAGAAACTAGGTCACACTTCAAATCCACTCTATACAGTGGCACTGACATATAACTGCCATCAACAGTCTGAATCAAGACTTTTGCATTCACTGCACTATCTGGTGGAAAAGTCATACCACCATCCACCATCAACGACTGAGAGGCCCCCGTATCCCGTAGGATGACCACTGGCTTACCTGCCTCACCAGAGGTACATGGGGTCACCTCACCATCAAACAAAAAGCTACGATAGCTCTCATCCACCTGCTTCAGCCTATCTTTGAATTTGGGAGATTGACTTTCAATGGCCCGTGTTTCACTGAACGGGACACTGTTTTCTGGTAGGACACTTTTTGACATGACAAATCCCAAGTCCTTCTTTGTTTTGTTTTGCAACTTCCAACACTGTGACTTTACATGCCCTGTCTTGTTACAGTGAAAACATTTGATGACATTTGCATTTGTACTGGACCCTTTGTCAGATTGAGGCTTTGGTGCCGATGAAGTTTCAGAACTCGTGCCTTTTTCAGGACCAGCATTCTTTGGATTGCTCGACTGAATTTTGTCTCTCTTATTTCCAGAGAAATTCCTGAAAGGTGGTCTGTTGTCATTTCTGTGGGTCAGCTCATACTCATCAGCCATCAAGGCTGCTTTATGCAAACTTGTCACTTTGTGATCATCCAAATGTGACCTCACACTGAAAGCAACACTCTTTTTGAATTCTTCCAAGAGAACAACCTCACGTAGGTTATCAAAGTCCTGATCCACTTTCAGGGACCTGTACCACCTATCAAACATCATTTCTTTTTCACGAGCAAACTCAACATGTGTCTGGCCTGGTTTGCGGTACGAATTTCTGAACTTATGTCTGTACGCCTCTGGCACCAATTCATAAGCATTCAACACTGCTTTCTTGACTGTAGCATAGTCACGTGATTGCTCTTCAGAGAGAGATGAGTACACATCAGCTGCTTTGCCGACAAACACACTTTGAAGGAGCATGGGCCAAAATTCCTGTGGCCATTTCAAACTGTTAGCCACCTTCTCAAATGACACAAAGTATGCATCAACTCTGTTTTCCTCAAACTTTGGCACCAATCGGATGTTCTTAGCCAAATCAAATTCAGAGGGAGCCCTTTCATGATTTCCAACAGTCTGTGCATGAGTCAATTCCATCTCACGCAATTTCAGTTGTTGCTCCACTTCAAGTTTCTTCATTTCAATTTCTTTCTCCACTTCTCTTCGTTCTCTATCCCTCTCCCTTTCCATTTCTAATCTCATCTTCTCTTTCTCCAGTTCTAATTCCCTTGCCCTTTCTCTCTCCTTCATTTCCAATTTAGCAAGCTCAAGCCTTGTCTGATCAGAAATTTGAGCTTGATCTGGAATGTCGATTTCTTCTTTGAGCTCCATGTGACCAGCTACTAAGTCAAGAATCTCTGCCTTTCTTGCACCTTGTGGAACATCAACATTCAAATGCTGTGCAATAGCAGTCAAATCACATTTGCGTAACCTTTGCAAATCTTTGAGGGACAAATCTGTCCTCTGAACAAATGCCTGAACATCCATTGTACTGATTGACATTATCACACTGTAATACACACAATATGCAATTCAACAACCAAGTCAACCGGTATTTTGTCTGTACCAATATTCTGGATTCCAGAACGTTCCAAATTCTAAGTTTTGGCTTAAACTCACTTCTCGGACACAAGCCCCCAATTTTGTTACGACCAAAATCACTCTGAGAATGATCGCACAAAAGAAACAATCAACTGATGTTCAGGCGGTTTATTAACAGTGATATTGTGGGTACAGACTGGTAATCGGCATCACATCAATACAACAATGATCAATAGAAGCGGTTATAAATCGGTAGTGGAATCACTTACACGTATTAAATAATCCTTTGAAAGTGTCCAAATACGATGTTCGATGCACAGACGAATGATCCTTGACGCACCGATGAATGATTCCTCCGACGTAACTCCAGAGGCGCAGGTTACGATAGTCCACGGTATAGATCCGGGGTAAAATCCACGATATACGTCCACGGCGAAATGTGCAGAGTCCAAACGTTGTGACGACCACGTCCAATTGATGCGTTGAATGATGATTCACTTTATATTGTCCAGCTATGAATCCAGCCCGTCACAGCTTTGCCGTAGCAATGTCCATTGACATTAAAATATGGAGTCCAATGAAGGCACATTAATTCTCTGCAGGCAAAATGTCTCCCAGGCCTTATCTCCACAAACATAACAGGTCAGCAGGTAACACAGGACTGACTATAACAAGTCGCTTCAGAGCCAGAAGTGACGTAACTCTCAGAGCAGAGGTGTTGGGTACTCTGCCTACCGCAGAATTTCTCTGGCTTATATACTATCCATTCACCCCCTTCTAGCACATTCTATAACTCTCTCCAACCTGGGGCCACACATTCTAGCTAGTCCAAGTTCCAGGAATCCTGGATGATTCACTACCTATCTATGTACAAAACATCATTGCCAAGAATAACTACCAATCACATTGGGCTACAGGGACAGTGCCTCACTCAGCCAAACATGTAAGCACTTCCCAGAACTTTCTGGAATGGGTGAAATCAATCTAGATTGAGTGAGCTATAATGTATTTCCTATTACATGCATGTACTGTATAGCTACATTGTATACCACCTAGAAAATTCTCCACTTATCTGGTCAGCCTGTATGTACTATATCTATACCATATAGAATGTTCTCCGTGAATCTGGTCAACCTGTACATACACATTAAAACAACCATGCATGCAGTACATCATACATGTACATAACTACTAGTGTGTACATTTGTGACACTGAGCCTTTATATTAGAGAGAGTTTCATACCTGTGATATATTTGATTGTAGCAACTGTGAAATGCTTTAAGAATGGATTATTTGATATCTAGCACGCAGCTCTCCTTCAGATGGTGTTTCAGTTTGTTTTCCTGAAAATGTTGGCAGTCTGCTATAAACTGCCCTGTCCTAAGTTCGATCAAGTCTCATTCATCATTCTTTCACTATCCTGCCCCCCAGTGCTATCCAAGCTGTATTGTCCAATTTCTAGTCTTGTGGTATTTGATTTATAAGTACCTTCAAAGCTACATTTAAACACTACATATTTCCCCTCATTGACTTGGTAGAGCAGAGCTGTACCTTTCTTTGGATATATTTTGTTGCTGGTGCCTCAATTTGGCATTGAGTTCATTTAGTGTTTCGTAATGTTATTTTAACGTTGCTCCTATTTGTACATCACCAACAATCAGTCATTCAAAGCAGACTATGAAATTGAAAAAAAAAAATGAATGAAAATGAGCAGAGAAAATGAGATTCCATAGCACAGATGGTATTAAAAGAGTACGGGTCAAGCAATCCAAAGGCTTCCTGTATGAATCCAAAAGGAATCCCATTTTTTTTTCTCATTTTCATTCATGCTATATATTTCTGGTCATTTTCCATATTTGTTTACATTTGAAATAAAAATGTGTTAGGTACAAATGTATGTACATGTACAGTATCTCCTTGTAAAACCCCACAAAATTATGATGTATTCTGCTGCAACTGGTTACTGAATTTACAGACAGTATGAAGGCAGTTACACTTTCCAGGCGTATGAAGCCAGAATCGTGCAAATTGCCAATGTGTGATATGTGATGCGCTCCGTCGGAATGAGTCAAAAGTCGAAAAAAATGAAATCGTAGTTATGCTATATGTGAATTCTACAGACTCTAAGCTTTACACTGATATATAATACAACTCATTTCGATATCCCTATAGATCATAACAACGAATATTACATGTAACTACGCTTATGATGTCAGTCCATTTTCTAAATAACGGAGAAAATTGCTCTCAAAGTTCAGGCTATGTTCAAGCTCACGACCTGTTTCTTTCATGGGACGAAACAATACAACAGTCCTGCTTAGCGACGGCGTTTACGCTCCATCGCACGCACTACCATATAAGGCGATAGCTTGGGTGTGTAAGATAATTAACCAATCGCAGGACAGGTCTATCATTAACGATTCTGACCAATACGGCAGCCCGAATGTAAATTTCGGTGCGTTTGTGTCCGTGCCGCTGCCGCCGCATGAATGAGTCGGTACTCGTTGTGTGTCGGCTGCGGTGTAGTTTGCCGCAAGTTTTGAACTCACAAACTATAGGAAACAGTAGAAAGAAAAAAAGGCACGCAATGCGTATTACGAGAAGCGTCTTTTAGTGAGGGCGTTGATCGCTTCCATTCTCCTCCCATGTTGTTGTCAATGGAAACGTTTAGCAAGTACCAATAGCTAAATAGAACCTGTGAACCCATTGTAGGCGGGAGTTCAAAAGACAGCATCGGTAGAGAAAATCAATGAAGTTAATTAACGATAGTCGTCTTTTGAGATCGTGTTCTTTGCATGTACTAAAAACCCTCAAATTATGCACATGGTCGTAATGTTGCAGAGCATCAAAGACTGCTTTCGCGTCTGTTCTGCTGCAGCTGTATACAGTCTTGACATTCTGAATTCCCGCCATATTAGGCACATTCCTTTATAGACGTTGCGTCCACAGTAATTATCGCTTATCACACTTGCCAATGCTGCACATACTATACATATCAGAAGCAAAGGTTGATGTAGGCCTGAGAGCTTCACGTTGGGTTTATATGATTGTATCATAAATATACTTCTTATTCTTGGTCACTTTTATAATACCATAGCATATAAAGAACCATTAACTTGTGGTTTAAGCTTAATGTTTTTTACATCACATTTACAGTTACAATCTTTCTGCATTTGAGATAGATAATTATACTGACAAATATTCGGAATTAATACTTAGGCCTTCCTCATTTCGTTTTGTATTCACAAACCTTACTAAGATAAAAATGATTGCTTGATTACTTTCGGGTAAAGGAACCACCGGAAAAGGAACCGCATTTGATTTTCTTGTTAACGAACGTAAGCTAATAGCGAACCATATTTCATTGTGTGATTAACGAACCTTCAGAACAATCAATTGTATTACCCCCCCCCCCAAAAAAAAAAAAGCATTTCAATGTCATGCGTTGTCAATAGTGATAGGCCCGTTTTTATTTCGTAGTGTGTCTCAGTGCTCCTGTGTTTATTTTTAAGGATGTGCCTCTTTTTATGATTGCGATTGATGTTCAACTATTTCTTTCTCGCAAGCTTGAAAAGGAAGAAGCTAAAATTGAGGCAAGGAGACGAGTTTTCTTCCATGAGATACAATCATTAAGACGTACATTTATTCCCGAAAGATGTGTGATTGCTTATGCGCTAAAGAATTATGTCCATTACATGTATCAGGCACTATACAAAACGGTTGAAATGTGCTGAAAGTCGAACTTCGGTTTTATTTTTCTATTTCCATTTCAAGCGGGGATAGACTAGAAATTAGTTTGTCTATACTGGCAGCAGACATTAGTTTTCCAGTACATACTCCGCACTTAAACAGTCGCCATATTTTCGTGGTCAGAATCAGATAATGGACACGTCGAAAATACAAAACAACGAACATGTCATATGTACAAACATTGTGAATTTATACTTACCTGTAATATTCTGCGTAAAAAACAAGCACGCCAATTAAATAATTTAATAGAATTAATAGAACACACTGTACACAGCGATATCATGCATGGCAGATCAAATCAAGTTCAATTGGTGAGAAAGCTAAATGAAGTTAAAAAGTTGACTTCTTTACGTTTCTCTTTCAATTCATATATGAAAACAGAATTACATTGTATATCTATTGAAGCGGATTGTCTCTGTTGCGAACGATCGTCATACATGTATATAGCATTGTTAGTCTTCTGAGCAAATCCGAAACCCTAAATACTTCAATTTTTGCTTGATAATGTAATAAACCTTATAACTTTATAAAGGACTCGCAAATTCAAAGTTTCAAACCGTATACTAAAACATTACATTGTACACAATGTATTTTAATGCGTTGATCGTTAGCATGTTAATAGCATCAATCTGCCTTTTATTTTCCGTACGTAAAGCGCACAGAAACGTAACCAAACGTTACCAAATACAGTGGAATGCATTGTACGGCGTGGTTTTATCATTACAAGTATATCCCATTCCTTTTTACTTTTATTTGCTTGAAGCAGTAGTCAAACCATGTGTCATTTTCGTAGCGACACCACTTAGGAATTAGAATGTATGAAGATAATCGTTACTTAATTATTTTGCGCTAATAGCATTTACATTTTCCAACTGTTATTGACAGGATTATGTTACTGTGATGGTTACGATTACGAATGTTGGTTATGAATTCAAAAGACTGGTTCATTAATCGAACTATAAAGGTAATAGCCGTTTTGAAAGTAGTTCGGTACAAGTTCAAAACGCAATCGAAGTCATCGTCATAGGGGGAACTGATAGCTCTAGAAAACTTGCTTAGACCAGTAAAGATTGCCGTATGCAATCTTTGTAGAAAGTTTTGACTTAGGCCATCTTTTGAGTATTTTGAGAAATTATATAAAGAACTATTTGTTTTGAGTATGTCAAGAATTAGTTTGAACTATGAGAATAAAAAGGTGCAGTTACCTCAACAATGTCGTAGTGCGATTAGACATGAGTGGTAAAGTGAATTCATGACTTGTTGACTTATCCTTACTGAATTGATGATCACTTCTGTAAACCATCAGTTAAGTCTTGTAGATGATACCTCTGTAACCGTAGTCAAAATTCTTTTGAGCGATGAGACGAAAACCAACAAACAAAATGCCATGTATCATCGTTCGAGTTTCCAACATTTGGCGTCACCCGACCAACAATAAGTGCCGAATCAAATGGAACATTATATTGTGGGATAGCAGACTGTGTTACGATTTTTAAATATTGCGAGCAATTGTTAAAAAAATAAAAAGAAAGAGAAAATGAGGCAAAGTTCAAGAAATTCGAAAAAGCATGTAAATGCAGGCGGTCATGTTTAATATTCAAAGTAAGAGATTACAATCGGCCATGCGGATGTATATGATTGCCTTATTTACATGTCTGATTTTTGTAAACTATGTTATATTCAAATTTAAGTTCCCTTCCCTCGATAAAAGTTGTGTTGGGTTTTCGCTAAAGGCATTTATTAGGAAACGCTATAAAAAAACGACAACAAATGCCAACTATACATCAAGAGATGACCTATACATACATGAAACACAAAAATTCTGTACGTTCTGATATAATGCAACTGCTTGTTTGTTTGTTTGTTTGTTTGTTTGTTTTGAATTACCATGGTCTTTGTCGGGGTAAAGATGAAGAAAAATAGTAGAGTGTATCACTCTCAATTCCGGATTATTGCGATAAGTGTGTATTCCCGCCCTTTCTATACACGTAAACGATTTAAGCTTGGTATGCTTTTACAAAAGCCTGGTGTCACGCAGAAGAACTGATTCCGCGATCGCTTTTAACCTTTCATAAAATTCACGTTTTAAGATAGTAACGATAGCTTGTAAGAGATAAAGTAAGTTAGCGTCCCTGACTGTGGTTCTGAACACAAAAGGGGACTGAAAAATTCTTTTACAAATTAGCAGACATAATGCCGATCCTCCAACACTGTTGCTCCATTACAGTATGTCACTGATTCTGCTATCAATGGCGAAGAAAGAATACTGGTTGCGTGATTATCCACCTCTTGATAGCAGGAAGTTTACCTTTCATTGTTCAAGGCTTCGTTGATGCGGGGTTTACTCGGATAAAAGGCGTGAACAGTGTCGCCCGAGTTCTTTCATTCGAATTCCTCACAATACACAATTCAATAGGCAATTAGCGCTGTTACTTCTCAAAGCTGTTAGCCAAATTCTTTGCAGACTTGACCTCTCACATGTCAGCTACACGTAATACACGACAAACAGCTATCATTACAAACATTCTGATAAAAAAAAAAAAAAAAATGAAGAAGCACACTTTTGAGTAGCGACACAGCTTTCTGTCACTTTCTCAAATAGGTCTTACTTCTAAAAAATACACAGATGACAAGAGTCAGAATATCCTCCAAAGGGAACACGAGCTATTTGGGCATAATAATAATGTTTGTCTTCCGATTTCTCTCCATGCCGTCACGGCCCAAACCATCATAAGTAAATAGGGCAATAATTTTTATTAACCAGGGAAATAATATTACGCATTACATACATTTGGCTAATTATCACACGAATTTTCGACTTTATAAAAACGAGAATAATTGACAACTTAGGCCCTACTATATCTCCAAAGATGAACTTCAAACAGCAAGTCACATACCAGGGAACGAAAGTTATAATCATTTGAATGAATTCATTAATGAGGCCAATAACCGTTGTAAAAGTACACACACGCATCACTAGAGAGGTTTCAAGTTCGATATGTGATCATTTTAGCTCATTGATAAAGTATCATAAATTTTGCGTGATCGTCGTTGGAATAAAATTTTTCAGCGCCATTTGTGCGTCACATCAATCACCACTTCACGAATGTGGTGCATGTATCAAACGCAACTCGCTGGTCATGCAGTTGATAGCCTTGGTCAGCTCACTGTTATTGCGTAATTCTAAAGCCCTCGCCGCTTGGCCGCCGACGCCGCCGAGCGCACCATGCTTTGTTTTATCTTCAGTGGGGTCAAGAGCAATGCTTCATTAGCATACACCCTAGCAACGGAGGCGGAGTCTCGATCGGGCAAGAACAATAGGTGCGAAACGCAACGCAAAGGCGAGCGTTCGAAAAAAATGTAAGCGAAAAAAATGGTCTCAGAAAAACTGTGATTTGGGACACTTGTACTCATTTTTACACGCTGAAATTTTCTGTACAAATAGATAAAACATCAAGGAATCAAAATCCGTCATAAAAAAATTTCGACCAGAGCAGTGCTTCCCCTTCATTTTCGGCTCATTACGGGAAAATTCCCCGTGCGACTTATGACTCATTTTGTTGGAGCGTCACACATATGTTTCACATCTTCCTTCTTATTTGTACACAGAAAACACACTGTATGGTCCTGTGCATTCACAACAAGGTGTAGATGTCTTCAAGACGGCTGTAGGGGACGCTGTGGCTCAGGGGGGTACTGTGGAGTATGGTGGCAAGGTACTGTGGGTCACATGACCTTGATATTGGTGAAGTGTGCTTGTGTACTATGCATTAGACAAAGCCATTTGCACTACATTTCTTGTTGACAAGATAAATGTTAATACTGCCCCTGCTGGTTCACAGTTTTGGGATTCACAATCAACTTTCTGGGTGTCATCACACAGGGCACTTAAGATATTTTGTTGTGATAATAATCGATGACACTCAATTCCCAATAAATGGTATGCCTCACTCTGAAAAATGAAACTGAAGCTGGCAAATGGTCATAATGTGTATAAAAGTCATTGAGACCTAGTGCCTTGTACTAGATAATTCTTTTTTTTTCTGCCTACTTTGTTTCATTATTATTTTTCTCTTTTTTTGGGGGGGGGGGGGTGGTGGCTGGAGAAATGATAGAAACTGACATTTTGAACTTGTTTCAAGATTGTTTTGATATTAGTTTCGTTTAACTGGCAGTAGTGTTTACTTTTTCCAGATGCTGTAGGAAATGTAATTGTCACAACTGTAGACACTTCCTTTAAATTTGACAGTCATTGCCTTCAACCGAGCACAAAATGAGGTTTCTTAGTGCCCCTTCTGATCAGGAATTCTGCACACTGGTGATTTTTATTGCATTGCTATGTCTGGCATTTAGCATAGAAACAAAAGAAGAACTGTTGCATTTTAATGTGTTTGATTGGCTACCCTTTGAATCCATGTTAAATTTTTTGGGAGTCTTCATTTACAATTGTAAGCTGTACGGTAGTATAATGAAATAATTTGCTGCCATAGTGCAGATGGCAGTCTGAAACTGATTCCTTCTTGCTGTATCAAAAATTGTATTTTCATTGGCCCATTACTACACAGACACTTTTTCTATGTAATGCTGAAATACATCATGTATGTGCAGATCAAGTGGTCATGTTGGATGCAAGGTAACAGAGCAAAAATAATTGTGGGCAGATGACGAAGTGTCATTGTGCAGCCCTACTAAAGTTTTAGAGAAGGCCATTATTGGACAAGGTATGGTCAGTGAAGGTAAAATTTTGTGCTCATTTACATTTTGCTCCTAAAGGTATCTTCAAGTGTTTACATTTTTGTTGCAAATTCCGCGTTTTTACTGCAAGTACCAGTATTTTGCCCTAGATGAAATCTGGGCCCTGTTTCATAAAACTTATTATCAATGACAACTGCTACATTTCTATGACAAATTTGCTCTCAGCCAATCAGATGCAAGGGTTTCAGTGGCTTATAACAACTATGACAACTTGTCACTGATAACAAGTTTTATGAAACGGGGCCCTGTTCTTAAAGGAGACTGTCTCACAGAAGCCATTTTTTGGGATATCAGACTGTTACATTCACATGATTCACACTTTGTCAGTTTTTGTAGTTTGTCTCTGGTGGTCAGAATGAAAGACAAACTCTTGTTTGTCCATTTTTTTTTTTCTCACAGAAGCACAATCAAACACAGCTATCAGCCAAGCATTATTCCTTAGCTGGTAGGCTAGATTGATTTAAACATCTCTCACAAATATCCTAAAACTACTGAACATTGTTCCAAAAGCTTTTTTTCTATACAAAACCATTCTATGGCATGCAAAAAACTCTTATTTTTGAGGTTGCAGAAGTAATGACAAGTGCATTAATTTGCAAATTATGTGGTACAGAAGAGGGAACTACATGTATATTATTACGAAAGCATTTTGAGGATCAACTTCATTTATTTGAGATGCATAATAGTTTGAAACTTGGTAGATTCCCATTGAGCATGACCTTTGACCTTCTGATTCCTCATGCTACCTCCCTGATACCTACATAGGTCCTGGACCGTGAGGGTTTCTATGTGGAGCCAACTATTGTGACAGGTCTACCCCATGATGCAGAGATTGTCCACCGAGAATCTTTTGCTCCAGTTCTCTACATCCTCAAGACAAAGGTTTGCTTTAGACCTTCTTGCTAACTCTTTCATTCTATCACCCCATTCATCCTTGGCAGAATTCTCTTTCCTACGCCATTTTGAACCAATAAAAATTATATTGCTTTCATTATATGCAAGCTTGTTTCACCAAAGGTTTGCATAGATGTTGCGATCTTTTAGAACCACCTATTCAAGGTGGCTTCACATGTGCTTTGAGCCATTTCAGACCTAGCGTCAAATGTGCTGCATGTTTGAATCTGTTTAAGGAGCTGCTGTGACGTGCTGCAAAGCAGATATTGGGATTAGGCTGTGCAACATAGGAGTAATGCCTAAATATATATCATGGGTAGATGGAACACACAGGTAAATTTTATTTGAAATGGTATATGACTGGTGCGCAGGATTGATCTTTGCTGCAGTCACTTATCATGGCAGTGGAAATGGGTATAGAGTATCTTTAAACAAACTACACTGTGTAGCTGCCCCCTTTTTTTTAGGCTTATGTAAATTAGGCTTAGCAGCTCAAATTCTTGGCTGCAGTATGAATGGGTTTATGAGACTCATTTCCAGTAATCAACAGAGTATACACGTATGTGACAAGTGAATATCTCCCGATAATACGAGCAGTGTTGAAAATAACTTTGAGTCAGGGTCATTTTACATGTTAGAGTGGTGATTGTACAGTTGCAAGTGGAGGTTTGTTTAAAGAATATGAGTATGTCAATCTATGTTGAACAAAAATGATGCACTGCTTCCACTTTTTTTTTTGTCTACAAGTGGCCACACAAATGTTAGTACACTGTACATGTGTCAAGTAGTGACTTGCAATTTGTAGCAAACATATGCATACACGTGTATAGCAAGAGTTTGTGGACTTGAATAGCAAATATTTGGGCAACAGATGAGATGAAATATAGTGTCTTAGTGCACAGCCATTTACTGCAGTACCCTATAAGGAATTAATACACTAGCCTATAGTTCTACTGAATATACTCTGATACTGCACATGAAAGTGGTAAAATGGTAAAATGCCTTACATAGATGATAATTTTTCTTCTTGCATTGTCTTGTCTGTATAGAACTTTGAAGAAGCTGTGTCTTGGAACAACGAGGTGGACCAGGGTTTGTCCAGCAGTTTGTTTACCGGTGACTTGGGGAAGATCTTTCACTGGCTTGGGTAGGCCATGGTCCTTTCCACAACTCTTTGTTCCTTTTTTCATCTGAACGTGTTAGATTGATCTAACTTTGGTTTCATCTGCTCTTTCTCTAGTCATGTATGATTAGACTTTTTCCTCACAACCCACTTCGCTTCTTGCTGCCACGTCTCTGTGAGATTATAAGCTAACTTGTGTATTGTGTTGGCTAAAAAGGTGAAAAGTGTACTTTGCACTTATGTAATTCACCTGTTGCAATGGCTTGAAATATATGATTTCTTTGTCATATGGAAGTTAAAAAAAAAATAATAATATGATAACTGCACAATTAGTGAGTCTATCAAGCTGAATTACCGTGGTAGATGATTTTGAACTTTTTCACAATAGAATTACAGCCCAAAAGTTTCCAGTTACAAACACTGTATTTCCCATGCACATCACATGTTATCCCCAGTTTGAAAGTGTAGAGCTGTCTATGTGCATGTGGATGTGCTTTAATACAGAAGACATGTTTATATTCATCCCCCCCCCAATACATTGGATTACATTCTGTATTTATTAATAAAAAGAGAGCTTCATGAACCATGTATGTACTCACATGTCTGTAGAAACTCTAGATGAATGAAGCAGACCATGAAGTGAATATGCTCCATAATATGAAGAGATTTGATTCTTTTTTGCCCTGATTGTGCAAATACAGTGTATTATCATCTGTATAGGACGTTTTAGCGGCGCATTAAATGCGCGTATAGTTGTCCGCTCAATTTTTACCGTTCAATATCAGAGCATATTGAACGAAACGCATAGGCCAACGTATTAATTCCCCATAGGCTACTGTTGTTACTTGCCGTTTAAGATCACACCATATTCAATTCTGTCTTGTTTATTGCGCAAGCGCTTGCTGAATGCGCAGTGCGCGTCATTTCTTTACAATTCACAAGCGCGCAAACATCTTGCTACACGTAATTGATTGTTTCATACGCAGTTTTAGGGGCTTCCCCTTTTCAGCGCTGGGATGTGACTGCCGAGACGAGTAGAAGCCTGGTAATTTTGAGCAGTTTATGCTTGCTCTACTTGATTGTATGGATGATAATAATTATATTGGATGGCCTTGATTCGTGGAATACCAGGGAATATTGCACTTGTTAGGGTCAATATTGCATTCATCTTCGATTCGTGCAATATTGGCCATAACTCGTGCAATATTCCCTGGTATCCCATTCATAGCCATCCAATATAATATAAATATTTTATGATTGTGTTCTCATCTTCAAGTCTGATAGAAGATTGCCTTTTCTCCCCTCAGTCCCAAGGGCTCTGACTGTGGTGTTGTGAATGTCAACATTCCTACAAGTGGAGCTGAAATTGGAGGGGCTTTCGGTGAGTTTGCTTTCCTTTGCACCCTAGAATTAACTGCATTCCAATACAGATTTACAAGTGTGTTGATAATTGACGTACATGAAGTTGTGTGCATACATTATATTTGCAGGAATCATGTGCTATCTAACCTGTGTAGCAAGGACTTGTTGTTTGAAGTGCTACTTACACAGTAGTGATTGGTACAATGTGAGTACCGTAAAGTTCCGTGTATAAGACGCACCCGTGTATAAGACGCACCCCTACTTTCGGACCTCAAATTTAAAAAAAAAAAAAAAGACAATTTCCACGCAAATATTGCGTGTCTCATACATATTATTTCAGCTCAAAATTTCCCTAGAATGCAGCATGTATTTGCTCTATTTTTCGTTTCCTTTTATACTTTCTTTAACGGTATTCATCGGACATCGGCAAAATATGGAAAACGCAAAATGCGAGACTTGTCTCGGTACTCACTTGCTATTGTTTCGCCTTTCAATCGTGGTACATCTGTCATGCATATCGCACTCATGAGTGTACAGTACGATCTTTGCTGTCATACAGAGGGTACGTGTCTCGCATATTGACGCATGTCAGACTGGAAGGTTCATTACGAAAAATAAGAAAAACATCAACAAGTGTAGCAGAGCGATCATACGGCGAGACGTACGGTGCGTACGGTAATTACACACACTGTTGTTTCGCCTGGAGGGATTGCCAGTAACATGTGTGTCTCTTGTACCATG
Source organism: Diadema antillarum (assembly GCF_040938485.1). Lineage (NCBI taxonomy): Eukaryota > Metazoa > Echinodermata > Echinoidea > Diadematoida > Diadematidae > Diadema > Diadema antillarum. The sequence continues at coordinate 779,970 of NW_027271630.1, forward strand.
CTTGTATGCACAGTGCTAGCCTTTTGCAAAAGGCAGCTCGCTATAATTTCAGCACACGCACACAGAGAGCAATGGACTTGCACACACAGCGCGCAACGGGCAAGCGCGCTACGATCCGATCGCTGTGTGCACGCGAGTCCATTGCATGCAAAAGCCTCTCACTGCTCTGCAGCTGCTTCCTTTGCCAAAGGTTTGCTAGCTAGCTAGCTAGCTACAGTGTAGCTATGCTACAGTACAGTATCCTAGCTGGCATCGTGAAATGAAGAGCAAACGCATGCTTCACACATCGTTCATATTTACGGTGACATAGTGTCGATCCTACTCAGTATTTTACAGCTTTTGTCTATGGCCATATTGATACTAGTACATTGATAAGTTTTACGGTATCGGTAATTTAGTAATGATACCTGTACATCGCATATTCCAGCTACTAGGTTGGCTGTTGGTAGCTTGGTAGACTGACATCGGTAGCATACAGCAGTGCTGTTACAGCTGTTGTCTATGGCCAGATTGATACATCGTTACTGCACAAGGCCGATCGTAAGTTTATCTCGTATTTGCAGCTTTTGTGTGTGTCCAGATTGAAAGATCACCCATTTATCCGTAAGTTTTAGTGATTGCTCACCTTCCAAACGTCGATGGGCATACATGGCCCCAAGTTGGCCTTATAAAATAAGGTGTACATGACAGATTTTTTCCGTGATTCGACTGTACCCGTGTATACGACGCACCCCCGATTTTCAATGTTTTCTGACGAAAAAATAGTGCGTCTTATACACGGAACTTTACGGTATTCTGATCGCAACAGTTCACCTTTTCACCAAGATATTCCATGCTTTGTCATTGTTTATTGCATCCCATTGTACAATATATGTTGTACTGTAGGACACTTTAGATTCAGCGGTAGTACGCTGCCACCCCACCCGCTGCTGACACCTTATCACATTTTGTGTATTTTGCAATGTATTCAAATCTGCACCAATCTTCTCAATCGTTTTTGGTGATACTTTCCCTAGTGGTCCATCTGCCTCCCTCTGATATATTTTTTTTTATTGCCTCTTAGAACTGTATTTCTTGACATATTTGTATAAAGATTTGTATGAAGGCATGCCATAAAGGCAAATCTACGCACATTATGGCCCGTGACATGAGAAAAGGGCCCCTAGGGCATAAAATACTAAATATTTAATAAGTTATTAAATAAATATAAATATTTCACCATCACATTGTAGAATGAACTCTGATGTATTTAAATTTGCAAAGTCGTTTTCTGAAATTCCACACGTAAATGGCCCAAATATGACATTTACAGCAGTATTTATTGCCCAAATCCTGCCACTTTTTGATGCATTTTAACATGCATGTGCGTGCTGTTTAATAGCTAGCTGATCTTTTTTTTAATGCGTATTGGTTCAAATGTCAAACTTCAGCGGCATTTTATGGCGTTTGTGTGTAACACCGCAAAGAACCCTTTTCTCTCGTTGTGACTCATCCATTTTTGTCGAGCCCAGCAGAGGTGAGGGGAAACTAAGGGATCGCCTGCAGCGTCAGTCCGTCCGTCGTCTGTCCGTAACGCCATAAAAGCTTGAATAAGTCTGTACTCTGGGCTTCAATTTGAATCAAACTTGGAGGGAAGAGTGGTCATACAAAGTTTTACCTTTTATAAAGTATGAAGGTCACCTCAAGGTTAAAGGTCACAGGCAGGGGTCAATGAACTTTTAGGGCCCAATGTTAAGTTTTTAGGGCGCGTTTCGATTATAGCCCATAACTTTTGATCCGTAAGAGTATTTGTGACCAAACTTAGAAAGTAGATGTACCTTGGGGAGTTGATGGTCACCACAAGGTCAAAGGTCACAGGCAGGGGTCAATGAACTTTTAGGGCCCAATGTTAAGTTTTTAGGGCGCGTTTCAATTATGGGTCATAACTTTTGATCCAAAAGTCCGTGTGTGACTAAACTTGGGTGGTAGATGTCCCTCGGGGAGTTGATGGTCACCACAAGGTCAAAGGTCACAGGCAGGGGTCAATGAACTTTAAGGGCCCAATGTTAAGTTTTTAGGGCGCGTTTCGATTATGGACCATAACTTTTGATCCGTAAGTGTATTTGTGACCAAACTTGGATGGTAGATGTACCTTGGGGAGTTGATGGTCACCACAAGGTCAAAGGTCACAGGCAGGGGTCAATGAACTTTTAGGGCCCAATGTACTGTGCATTTAATTATGACTCCTAACTTTTGATCCTTAGGTCCATTTGTGAACAAGATAAAAAAAAAGTGTTGTACGTTTGTGGGCGAGACACATTACGGTACTTGCCTTGTTTGTTTATGTGCTTGTTTGTAATGCTGCCCTTAGTACCTGCCTGTTACATGGTCAAACATAATATAGTATGCAGTATAATAGTATGCAAATATACCAGGCCTGAGAGGCTCTGATTGGAACTATGTGCATTAGGTGACTTCAGTAGCACTCATTTTCTAAGGGGCACAGCCTCAAAGAAAATGATGCTACTGAAATCACCGAAGGCACATGGTTTTACCAGAACCTCTCAAAATGGCCTGATTTATTTGCCTTATCCCTCCCAATGGATTTCAAGAGTAGCAGCAAAGTAAAGTGGGTGGTTTACTGATCTAAAGTCATCTTTTTTTCCCTTTTTTTCACGCTCAAAATTACAATGTGAAAGTGTATGCATCGACTGTGTGGTGCCCTTTATCTTGCATAGCGTAGATGTTACACGTTTGATGGGAAACCGGACTGTGACGTGATGTCTCATGCGCATTATTCGCTTGTGACAAGAGTGTTGTGCGTGTGTTTAGCAAGTATTTCCATGGCTGTGTGATATAGTTTTTTACTATTTCCCTAGGGAGAATAGTAAAAACGCTGACGGGACAAGGATTTTCATGGTAGTAATATGTTTTGTCTTTTTCGGTGCTCTCGACCAATTAGGGGACTAGAAATGATTTGTGAGGGATGTAATGTTGACTATGCTGTTTATTTTTCAGGTTGTTTATTTAAAGGAAATTTATTAGTGTGTCCAGCTCTTTGCCGATTCAACAACATGCAAAAATATCATGATCCCCACATGACTGCAGATGTGCACATGTACATTACTCTGTTGATTATTGTATTCCACAATTGCAAAGTCAAAGTGAATATTTAAAGAAAGTTACATTTGGCAAAAATTCATATATGCTGTGTGTATGCCAGAATCTTGGAAATAACAAAATATAAGACTTATGCTCATTCCTCAGCAGGGAATGCAACAAGAGAAAAGAGAAAATTCTTACGATGTCTGCAGTACCGCGGATGAATTTGAGAAAATTATACATAGTTTTGATACTGACGTCATAAAATGGACCAATTTAACAGCAGCAGATGACATGTCACAGCTAAAACACTAATCATAAGTGCAGTCATTGTTACTGAAGAAAAGGTTGAATTACTTCGAATTATGCTAAATGTGATATTCTCTGAAAGAAGAGGTAGCACAGAACGATACTATGCCAGTGCCCAGCTTAGAAACCATCACTGGAAAGACTTATTCTAAGATTTTTGAAATGCAAGGGCCATCATATTTTTTGCATTTGAAAAGTATGTGTATATATGTGTAACAAGGAATGGAGTGAATGTGAATGAACAGCAAACCACCCAGCATGGCAGTGTGGCTGATTGCAATTGTAGCAAGGCCGAGTGAATGCTGACAATGACTTTTGCTGAAGTATTCGGGGCTTGCAAGTGCCTGAGAGACAGGAATATCACCTATTATTTAAAAGATTGTTGTTACTGTTGATTTTTTTAAAGCAGATTATTCAAGTGACACAGAAAAGTGCTTTATTCACTTTGCATTGGTATGGCATTTGTTGCAGCAAGATATCAATAAAATGTTCACCAAGGAAAACAGTTCCACCTTTGAACATGTGCATTGTCTATAGGATGTAGTCTTCTTTTGCTTGCTGATTACATTCAGTGACATCACAAATATCAGACATGTTCGGTGAGTTTTGATAGGTTTTTCAAAATAGAAAGGAGAATGGTATTCTCCTCACTTTATGTTGCACGAATCTTTTCTGTGAGGTCAGGAATTGTAATAACTCGGGCTTGCTTAAACTATATTTGCAATTTCATTACATATTATTCATTTATAGTATCTTTGAATAGACAGTTTAACCACTCATGAAACTTTTGGGGAAGTTCTGATTTGGAAAAAAAATAGACCTGCTAAATATCTCGCATACTTAATACTCTTGAATAGCCCTTTTGTTTCATGGGAGATTATATGGTACTGCAGAAATTATGTAGTGACCTTGGGGAGTCACTACTGTTGCATGGCAATGCATATTTCTAATTGTTGTTGTTGTTTGTTTTGTATGCGGTATTATTCTGTGATAAGCATTCAAAGGTCATTCTCATCTCTCTTGATCAAATCACTACTGCATGATGGCAGATGTTGTAATTTTGCCGCTAATATACTCAACCATTAGGCCCGACACAGTCCCGTTGCACAGGGGCCTGGGAATTGGGTGAAAAACTAATATTTGCCCATAACGTAATAAGTCACTTTGAGATGTGTATGTACCTGAAACTACTGCTAACGAAACAAACCAGTGAACTTAGCTCCCTGCCCTTATCTTGGGCAAAGAGGATGGAAGATAATTTTTCCCAAAATATTTGTTGCAGTGGCATTTAGCATGAAAAAATGACACACATTTGTCTGTTTGCTTAGTGCAACTATTAACAAACAAATCTTTAACCAAGAGTGATCAAGCAAGCTAATCAGGGGCACAGTTTGATCTGGCTTTGGTCAGAGCTTGCATGCAGATATTATTGGAGCAGTTGCATTTAGTAGATATGGGGCTTTTACACCCGGGTTTGTTTTGGTTTCTACATGCGCCTTGAGCAAAGTAATGGAAATGCAGTCAAGAAATTGCCAATTGCACTGAGCTGCCTTATGATGTGAGTAGTAAATGATGAAAAAATATTTATCTTTTAATTCATCACTGCATTTATCCAAGATAGCTTCCTTCTTAGTTCACAGTTTCCCCTTATGTCACTTTAAATCAAATTCCTTGACCAACAACTGATAACATGAAGGTTCACCATTTTGAGCAATGTTTGAAAAAATGTTTGAGATATCACATTTGGTACATATGTGTAGGTCAGATGTATCACAAAACATCCTACCATGTAAGCATTTTGCAATAAAGCTTAAAATGTAAGTAGATACCACTATTTTTGTCAATAAACCATAACTATATGGTTTAGTGTAGAAAGAGTTTTATTATATCACATTTTGTATATTTTAAGTACTTGAAATAAATACTGTTTCAAATTTTTAAAGTGGTACATGTAGTTTCTGTCTCAAACTCACATTTTAGAACTATTTTGAAGCACTATAGCTGTGTTTTTGTTTCATCTGTAGTAAATGGTAAATTATGCCTTTAATGTGATGACTTTCAGAGTTGTGTATCAACTTCCATCCAGTTTGAATGATATGACAGCAGTATATATGGTGTGCATGTGATGGCTCTCACATATAGCACTGAGCAAGCGTACAAGAAGAATCCACTTAACTTAAAATAGAAAAAAGAAATAAATTGCTTTTGACTTAAAACACTTTCCATGACAGAAGTGTCACTTGAGTACAATATTATCTTCCATCCTTTGAAAAATCTTCTATAGAATTCGTACAGATTAGTCGAAGTTAACTCTGTCAAACTGATTTGTCTTAGGCTAAAACTTGAAATGGACAGTTTCTTGTTATTTGTTTTTGTAGTTTACTTGCTTTTTTGCTTATCTGTTTAAATAATTCATATTGTATTGTATGTACGTTGGATATACATATACAGTACACATTTTTATGCTTTTTGTTGATTTAATTTTGCTTTAATGGCTGACCTAAGTAAGGCTCTTGTTTGTCCCACGGAGGTGGTCAAGTGTTTACATGATTCCCAGTTTTAAGTCCTGGTTTGTTTCACTGTCTCTTTATTGGACAGTAAAGCCAAATCAGTGATGACCTCCATGATAAAGTGGGTCACATTGTAAGTCTGTGCTCAGTGATATAAAAGAAATAAAGATAAGACCATAATTGGCATATTATCAGTTTACAGGCTCAAGGTTTACAATCGTTCCAAATTTATATCATTACTGGCCAACTATCTCTATTTGTCTCTCTCTCTCCTTCTCTTTATCTCTTCTCTCTTTTTCTTTTCTCTCTTTCTCTCTTTTATATTTACCTCTCTCTCTATATATATCTGTCTCTATCTCTCTCCCTCCCTCTCAATCTCTCTATATGTTCTTATGTATTGACTCCCTGAAGTTTTATTGCTCTCTCTTCCATATCTTCCACCAAGTCTTGTTCATTTTGGCAATTCCTTGAGCTTTATCTCCCTGTGTTTATTTCACAGTCCCCCCCCCCCCCCCCCCATGAGGTAATATCTTTGGCATGATATTTCTCTCTTCTCTTTTTTTTTTCTCGCACTCCTGTCTTATAAAAAAAGTGCAGTCTCACCTGTCTAGAGTGGCCACCCAAGGGAGACGATAAAAATGGATGTTGTAGACAGGCTTTTTAACATGGCTTTTATCTTGGGGGGGGGGGGGGGTTTCTTTTCAATTTTTTTTAAATTCCAGTATATGACAGGTGGCCATTGTAGGCAGGTGGTCACTAAGGCAGTATTACTGTATTGACTATAACTTTGCTGACTAGAGCTGCTTTCCAACCACAGACAGTCAAAAATTAAATTTGAATGCTTTCTTTCTTTTGATCTTGAATACCACTTAACAGAGTCAATAATCCAGGGCCCTGTTTTATCAAAAGATAAAATCAATTTTAACCCATTGAGGACGAGTCCCGAGTATACTCGGACAAGCATACGGGAAATGCATTTTGTAGCAAAAGCAAACCATCCTCAATGGGTTAAATGTCCTTAACCTCACCGGCTGCCGTAGACTTACAGTTGAAATCAACCATGTAATAAATTTTAACTCTTCATAAAATAGGGCCCAGAACATTTACTGTATCAAACCTATACAATGCTTTACCCTCATCACAGTTTGAAATTAATGTACTAGTGGTCTGAATGTGAGCAAATTCTTGAGATGTTTGCATGTAATGTAGAGTTCTGTTGTGCCAGTTGTCTTCAAGATATCATCATGAGTTTTATACCACCTTGTGGACTGAATGTTGATATTTCATCAGGTGGTGAGAAACACACAGGAGGTGGGCGTGAGTCTGGCAGTGATGCATGGAAACAGTACATGAGGCGGTCAACATGGTGAGTTCAACAAACTTTTACACACTGAGCACACATACTGTTGTCTACTGTGTCATGCTGGCAAGGGTGTTGTGCTAACTGGCACACTGCCCTCTAAAATGGGATTTATCTCTCATGCAAAGTCCTTGTGTTGATCTAGAGTCTCTCTCCCTCCCTACCTCCCTCTCTTCCCCCTTTCTTTCTTTCTCTCTCCTGAAGGTGACTTATCTCAGTGTGTCTTCAGTCTAAATATAGAAACATGTAGCTTACAAGTTACACAATCTTCATCTGACGGACTGACCTGATGCAATTCATTTTTAGTGCAAAGAAGTTGATGTCATCATACAACTACATTGTAGAGTAGACATCATCAGTTCCTTGGCTTAGTCAATGGACTTTGGAAAACCTTTCAAACCTTTAATAAGCAGTGACACTTTGTGGGTATCCAGCCACTTTAGATTTAAGGGCTTGCCAGTGAAAATCTTAAACTATATAAATATCTGATCACTGAAATTGGTATCATTTTCCTATTCTTGTCATATAAAAGCATTACCTATCCAATCAGTGCATGTCCTCTGAAAAATCAGTGTGAACACTTCATGCATCGATTCAATTTATTTCTATGCAGATTGTTTTGTAAACATCAAAGAAACATTAAAAAAAAATCTTTGTAAGCTCAATTTTGTTTCCTGTCTTTAGTGGTAGTAAATACAAAAAAATAAAGAAGTAGTACAAAAACAATGTTAGTTATTTAAAGGGATGGTACAGTACTGGTGGAGATGAGAATTGGGCTTTAACTTTTTGTGAGATACCAAGAAATCACTTATGATATAATACAGAACATACCATTTTAAGAGGAATTCAAAGTTTATTTGATGAAAATCGGGTTTGGAATGACTGGTACATCCAAAAACAAAGTAAAACAAAGCAATCATAAGAAAGTGTGGGTCCCACACTTTATTAGAATTGCTCTTTTTTTGATATCTCAGCCATTTCAAAACCAATTTTCATCGAATAAATGTTGAATTCCTCATAGAATTACATGCTATTTCATATTTCATAAGAGGTTTCTCATTATCTCACAAAAAGATGTTAGAAACCTGAAATTAGGTCTCAACCAGAACAATACGATCCCTTTAAAGAGTGAGGATAACTCAAGTTCAGGAGAATTTATGATAATTATAATGCAAAATAAAGGTAATATTTTTTACCCACAGTCTAGTTACCACACCATTATTATTGAGATTCTTATACCACATACCAGGAAGAAAACCCCCACTCAATTCTGTATCTCAGTTGAATCATAGTGTAGAAAGGAAATTATTGTTGTAATTCCAGTAAAATTATACCTGTTGCTTTTATGCAGTTATCAATGCAATACAAGTTTGCTGGCAATACACTGGGGAGTATTTTTTTTGTACTATATTGTGCAATAGTGTATATTGCAGGATGGTTCACGAGGGGTTTCAGCATGTCGCTGCAACATGTTCAAATTCTTATGCAGCTTTCTCAAAAGCCAGCAACATGCTATGCAACATCCTCAAGAATTTGCAAGAAAATTAATCTCAAAATAAAATGTATTCAAACATGTGAAAAACTTGTGCATATTGCATACTACATGCTTGTGATGTGCACTCTGTGTGCATACAATTTCTGCAATATTCTCAGATTCTGAGCTTGCAACATGCTTAAATTTCAAGTTGTAGACCTCCCTAAATTGTGCTTGTTGTACATACAGTACTCTGTATGTTACCATGTCAAAAAAAAAAAAAGAGCTCCTTGTGCCATCACCAGGGTACATGTGTAACTTGAAAATAGATGAAGCCACAGAATATTTCATGAGTGTGATGCTGCATCACAAAACCACCAAAATGTTGCTTGACACAGAATTAATCGTTAAGGGAAGATTGGAAAGAGAAGACTCTAAGATTTAAAGTAACATTTGACTCAATGCAAACAGACTTTCCTAGTCCAGTATTCTAAAATGATCAAAAGAAAGTACATCCTCTGGAAAAGTGTTCACCGAGAAACGAGGCTTTGACATTTAAACACTACATCTCATCTAGTGGTGCTCTGTGCAATGAATGGCACAAAACACAGGATTCTAAACTCATCAGCAACTACTGTATTTCAAAGGGACTGTCAGATTAAGCTGATATTTTGCACACTCATTAAAATACATTCTATTCATGACATAAATACCAACTTTGAAAGAAAAAGCATTATCTTCTTCCTTTTTTTAAGAATTGAAAAAGGAACACTTGGGCATACCTAATCATGCCAAAAAACAAACAAACAACAACAAAAACATAAAACTGAATTGTTTTGGAAAAACGCAAAAAAGAAAACATTTCCATTTATTGTGGAGTCCCAAAATTTGGAATATTGAGAAAAAAAAATGTGTCTTTCAGAAAATTAAAAGAGACCAGGTTTGCTCACTTCACCTATGAGGCCTCTTGTAAAATTGGTATATGCTATTTTCTGCTGGTTTTGTGATACATGGTAACATGTAATAAGTCTGGAGAAGATAATTGAAAATATATCTCTAATCTCAGTTGTAGAAGGATTTGTGCCTCAGTACACATTGTGGGTAAGGCCGTAATGCCGTAGACATGGTTCCAACTTTGATGACATCATACAGGATTTGTAGTGAGTTGATACGATCTTTTTCTGGGGGCAGTATGTGGCATGTGTCTACGCAGTGGTTGTCAGGACTGCCTCTTTGGAGTCTAAGACAAGTTAAACATTGGCAGCTCACTTGTTTGATTTAGTCACTCCTCATATGGGCTGGGTTGGGAGAATAAATCACATGGCAAATAGCTGATGCAGAGTTGAATGAACTTTCCCATTCCTTGCAGTGTGTGTATGTGTGTGTGTGTGTGTGTGTGTGCATGCATGTGTGAAAATGAGAGGGAGGGAGAGAGAGATTGCAAATATCCCAGGAAGGAAAAATAGGTTAAATACTGTAAAAGTGGTTTCTTTCGTGGTGGTTTTATTTTCGCGCTTTTCGCGCTTTGAGGTTGAACAGCAAATTTGATATCCTGTGAAAATGTTTTGAACTTGCCACTTGTTACAATAATATTGCGCACATGCACACACGAAGATTCCACACATTGAGTGTATTGATGGTCAACACACACACAGTGATACCGCGCAATGTAGGTACAAGCATGTTATGAAGTACTCGAGAGACGGGATTTTAGGTAAGCCTGCATTTGATTTTGATTTCTACTTAATAAGTAAAAGAATGATTGGATTATACATTGTACTTTGGGTTTTCATGTACAAGATAGAACAGTTTCTGCCAACTGTGAATTCACAGATTTTGCAGACTGTGAATTTAAACACACCCGAAAACGTTGGCACCAATGGAAACCGCGAAAGTATCTGTACGCGAAAGAAACCACTTTTACAGTAGTGTGTTGTACAAATGCTGATCAGTGAACAGTGTTCAGGGTGAATGATCTGATTGGCATGTTTTCAGAGAAAAAGAAAGGCAATATGTGCAAGCAGCTGGCTTGCGCTGTATAAAAAGTGATGCTTTAATAGGGCTCATTCACTGCTGTTTCAAAGAAATCAACTTCAGCTGGCTGTCAGGCTGTGCATTTTATTTCTAAATGTATAACTTAACCCGTTGAGGATTGGCCAGTTTTGCTACAACACGCATTTCTCATAGACCCCTGCCCGAGTGTACTCGGGACTCCTCCTCAACGGGTTAATGTAACATGGTACTTTTTTACTTTTATATCTAGACTTATGTTATTAGTGAGTCACTGGCAGGACTTTGTACTTGTGATTTTTGACTGTTAAAAACCTCTGTAAGACCATGGCACTATGTTTGTAGCTCCATGGTAAAATATTTCCTTCTTGAACATACAGTACATACATACAATGTACTTTATAAAGTGATTTCAACTTACCTTTCCTTCAATTTTGTATTACCAGGCAGAGTGGTATGCTAATGTGTTATATGTGTTATGTCTATCATTTCCCCTGCAGCACTGTCAACTACAGCAAGGAGCTCCCTCTTGCCCAGGGGGTGAAGTTCGAGTAGACGTGGACACACAGCCCCTATTCATCTGACACACATAATGCAATTATGCTGCAGAGAGAACGGCAAACACTCTGTACAGTTCATTGTGCAGGAGTTTAAGGAATAACACAGAAGGAGAATGAGTGAGCTAGGGAGAGAAGGATGAGAAGAAATATCTGGAGGAGGAGAAAAAAAAAGGAATGTGAACATAGACTGATTAAGAAATATTGGTACAGTAAATGCAGACAAGGCTGATAGTTTAAGAAAGTGAAAACCATTGAAATCTAGAACTGGAGTGAAAAGAGACTGAAACTTGGCTGAAGATGTGATATATGGAATGAGGCCAATCATTAATCTTCTATCATGAAGTTTTATAGTTCTGCTCACCTGGACATTGTACATTAATCATTCAAGTTCTTTATTTCTAAGAGGAGTCTGCAGAGTGCAGATAAGCCTCTTATTTCTTTTTCGTAGTGGTGGTTGTCAAACAGCCGTTTATCTTTGTTTTAGATGCTTTTCCACAATACTTTCTTCTTGTTTTGTTTCGAGTGTGTGGTAGGGAGGCTTGGCGTATTATGGTCTTCAACTTGGTTGATAGGTGTATGTAATATTTTCTGTCAGAAAAGAAAAAAGCTTTTGGCATACCCACTCTTGAGTCACAGATCTGGATGTTTTATCATTACGGCAGGGTGGCCCTGTACTTATGAACATTTTTAGGATCTTTATGGCTTGCAACGAGGCACAAAAGAACTTCTGTAAGAAATAACTGTAAGCAGCATCATATTTCTGTTACATTTACCACCATGTCAGACAGAATTTTCTCTCGATTAATCATGCCAAAAACTTGTTTTAGATAGTCTATCTATATGTTTGCCTTTTAGTGGAATACATGCCAATTTTGACTTTGCCGACAAGACATTTTTTTTTTAAATCCTTATGCTTTCATGTGTGAAAAGAGCAATTCTGCCAATAGTAAAGACGTAAGGCATATTACAATGGAAAGTATTCACGTATCTTCAGAATTTTAAAGTTAACTTTTTAAAGAGATACTGTAAGTTGACAGAATGCTATTTACTTTCCGGTTTTTATGGTTTTATTGCTGTGGGTGCAAAATCTTCTGTTCTCATCATTGTCACTGTCAAAAAAGAGAAAGGAATCCGTGATTAGAATTATTTTCTCTTTCCCCCACAACTGTGCTTTGCTGTTGGGCACAGCTACTGGAAGGCCTTCTTCACTGGCACAAATGCATGTACTGTATGTGGAAACTAACAGCCACCATGAAGAGATAACCTAATCCTCTTACTCCTGACTATGTCACCATGATGGACTGAGCCACATTGTTATGCTTGAGTGGCCTGGCTAGCTTTGAATACAGTCAGATCAAGTTTTGAGGAATTACAAAATATGAATGCAGACAAAAAGCTTGGCAAGTTGCACCTAAATGCCTGAGCACATAAAGGGTTGAGTACTTGTATTTGACTTTCACCGACACGCAGTAAAAGAACTCACAATGGAAATATTTACCACAAATGCGTAAGAAGGTATGTCTTTATTTTGATAAAGTATGTCTTTATTTGGTGAATGAACAACATGTCATTTAAGAACCCATGATGAAAATATTTACCTCAAATGGGTAAAAAAGTATGTCTTTATTTTGATGAATATGAAAGAACCACACACAGTACACATGTATAAGAACCCATAATGAACATTTTGATTACATTTGGGCCCAAAAGATATCCCATTATTTTGATGAATGTGAAAGAAAAAGCATGCAAATGTCCAAATGAAGTGACATCTGTAAAAGGCTTTGAATGATTTTGGTTCTAGAGTTTCTTCTAAAATAGCCTTGTAAAGGTATTGATCAGGTATTTGTTGTGAATTTTAATTACTTTCATGTCAAAAGTGGGCATAAACTGAAAAAAAAATTGCTGCCAGTAACTCAGAGTGCCATGCATTTTTAGAGATGCATCATAATTTGCATGATCATGAATTTTTGTCAAATTGAATGTCTTAAAGGCATATTATCATGTTTGTGAATAAACATTTATTTTCTTCCTAGCAAGATGTTGATTCTGTATTCTTGATTAAAGTTGATCATCACATGAGTACACGCATTGAAATGCCAATGTGTCAGAGTGCATAATCAGACACTGCACAGTAAACTTTATTTATTTCATCTTCTTGGAGTCAGCTTGCATTGTGGCATATGTACATGCCATCAAAGTGCAAAGAAATTTTGCTTGTGAGAAAATGTTATGCTGAGCATGTTGTAGATGTTCCCTTTTTTTTTTTCAATTCAGTTCAATTGAATTGAATTGAAAAAAAAGGGAACATTTTGTTCCCTTCAAGCGTGCATGAAACTTTTTCTTGCCAATTCAAGGGACGGCAGTATTGATAATCATGGATTTTACTGTCCTCATGATTACAACATGATCACAGAGGTTACTATTCTCACCCATAACCATACTACTGTACACACATACACTCACACTCCTCGATACACACATGACAAAATAGGTGTATGTATGAGTATGATCTGCCTGCCTGGATGTAAAAATAATAGATATTGAACAAGAAGGTAATTTCCTTCAATGTATACACCTTATAGACACAAGTTCCTTGATTCACAACCATAATTCTTCTCTTTACATGATCTGATTAAATTATTTAGAAACTTTTGTAATTCATCATAATTTGGGGTGGGATGGGTGCTAGACACACAGTCACGCAACAATGAAATCTTGTTTTGTTTTGGTTTTGGTTTTTTGCAATTTACATAATCAACGTATAATATATATTGTGTACTGTTCTGATTGAAAATTTGTCAAATAGTCCACTTGAAGTGTACACCAAATCACTGAAATTCAATAAAAGAAAAAAAAACACACCAAACAAACAAGAAACAAAATTTCCCTTTTACTTCTGTTGGAAGGGGATACCCCTTCCACATGTTTCCCCACCCGAATGCTGCGCGGTGATATTAGATTTTGAGCGTTAAATGAGAAAGTCACACAAGAATTAGAAAAAAAAAAGTCATTTGTTTTTGTTTTCGTTTGTTGTTGTTGTTTGTTTGTGTTTTGTTTTTGTTTTTTGTTTTTTTGTTTTTTTTTTTTGGGGGGGGGGGGGGCAATTTTACAAAATAGCCAATGTATAATCTTACTTCCTTGAAAAATTTCCAGGTATCTCATTCAATGTGTGAACCACATATTCGTTGAATATTAACTCTACAATAATGCAAAAGCTCCCTCGTGTGAGAAGAGGGAGATACCACTTCCCATACCCTCCCTCTGCTCGGTCGCTACGCTTAGCTGTTAATTTGAAGTATTTTGAGTAGTTTAGTAAATCGCGCAGCAATTTAAGATTTTTTTTTCTTTGCTAATTAGATGAAATAACTAATTTATTGTCCTACTTAATTGATAGAAGATATTCCAAGTACCAGGGCCAAGTACATAATTATGTATGTCACCCAAAACGTGAGCCTAGTTGAATTTCAATTTTTAAAATGCCAAAGCTTCCTCGTAGGGATGGGAAATACCCCCTCCTACCCCCCCCCCCCCCCATATATACAATGTATATTAAAAAGAAAATGGAGCATTTTCTTGCCCCTCCCCCTGAGACGTCAGGTTCTATTTTTGTCACTTCTTTTCGCATTTAGGATCTGTAACACCTACAGACTATTGGCTACGCACTCTACTTTATTTTGCACTCGCTCAAAAGTCGACATTGTTCTTTCATTAGCTCTTGTCCACACCCCACCCCAACCTCGACAATAGCCGTACTCGGTTATGAAACCAATTAGCCCGGACTTCGACCCCAAGGTATCAAGTACCGATTGCATTGGCTCATGGCATGTGATTAAGTGTTGAAATAACAGGGTTGAGGAGATATGTAAGTTTGGCATAAAATGCAATTCAATACACTGTATTTCCAGTAAATACCGTGTTGCAATTATCATGGTAACGTTCATGAACTGGGTTCTTACACGTCTGGTTGCTGCATGGAGCAGTGTTTATCTAAAAATAGCGAATTACCAGAACAGCAACAACAACAACAAAACAAAGAACAAAGGTATAATAATACTAATGAAAATTTTCGCAGTTTATGCAATGAATTAAAGTCTTCCTCTTGACCTTTGTCATAAAGATAATTCTGCATGCATGTGCCACCATATTTCGTGTAGTATGAAGCACTTCTTATAGATTCTGTCAAATTTCAAAATTCTATTAGTAGGGCGTACTTGCCTGCGCAAAGTTGTGTTCATCAAGTTGAATATAAGAGGGGCGCACCGGGCGCGCGCCCCTCTTTAATTTTCTGAAAGATTTGATTTTTCAGAAAATTCTGAAATTCGCCTTTCAACCGATGAAACCCGGAAGGGGCACCAGAAATATACAGGTGTATATATATTTTTTTTCGTCGCCCTTTACGAAAATCCTGGATCCGCCCCTGATGATTATTACATGTACTGTATTATCATTACTACAACATAATTCCACCATCAATGTTATCGTCATTCTTGCACGCCAATCCGAATATAAAACACTAGAAACCGTACAGCGTTACATCAGACGAGGAAATTGAGTCTGGTTTTCACTATAGGCACACTCTAAATACTTAATAATTATTAAGCAAATCAGACCTAACTAATAATGATGACTAATCTTGAAACCATACCTGCGACTCTGCACGGAATGACACAGTTCAATTCTTCATTTTCCTCCATTATTCTTAGCCTTTATTGATCTTTTGGGCTTAAAAAATGTTATAGAGATCATAGGTATATTTTTGTAACTGCATTCATGTTTTTTTTAATGTGTATTATTTGTGTTTTGTTTTTATTGTTACATGGAAGAGCATTTTACGCATGAATGACAACTTGTTCATTTCTGCAATTTTTACTTTTGTGCCTTGGAAGAGAATAACAAAGGCATTCACTCATGCGTAAATTTTCCCTTTTTATGGACTTACCAAGTTGATAGCCAATTAAATTACCTTTCACATGATACATAATACATTAATATTTTGCCAAAAATTCTATGAAAAATATAAACTCAAAAAAGTGTTTACCTTCTTTTTTTGCTGAGTGTATTTCAATATACATGAATACGAACACGTTGGATGTTAAACATGGATCTATCATTCGTGATGACTGCCGTGCATGTGCATGATATGTGTATGATACTCGTTCTCATTCACGTGTAATCTATTCACATGTTCATTCTATTAATTCCGCCGATCACTACCACGTCAACTGCCGTTTATATTTATCTATTTATGAAGCTAGCTATTAATCTATTATCTGTCCGTCATGTTTCTGTTTAATTATAGCCAGTAGCTCAACCTGTGAGATTAAAAACAAGTTCAGAAATATTTCGGTATCGACTTGTCTTATAGGATTTGAGTCAAACTGAAACGAACGCTTCGTCGTAACAATTTGCCCACGAGCCAATGAGAAGAGAACATAAAGTGAAACAGATCTAAAATATGATTTATCTCTCATGATCTCCCATCTCTGACTCTCATCCGGTCATGTGTCGACATATCCCGTGTGGAATGTCATTTACAGAATATCGTCATTTGACACTGCACACATCTACAGTATAGCGACTGGACAGGCATGTTTATTTCATGGAGTAATTACAAGCTTTTATTTCTGTCAACAAGCTATTGTCGATTGCAAATCATATATTGTAAAACTCGGTAAACACAAAATGATGAAAATAAAAAGGACCCAAAATGAATAAGAAAATAAAAATAGACAAAGGGAAGCATTGACTACAGTCGCAGGTCTGCTTATCATTATAAGGTCGTTCATTATTTGGATAAGTGTGGTCAAGTGCAATCAGAAATGCGTCCTTGCGACAATCTAGATGAGTGATAGAAGAATATTTTATATTTGTTATATTCTCTTCATATTTAGTACTGTTTTGATAGTACTGTTGAGAGTCTATTTGACGTGCAATGGGAAACTGTTATTTCGCGATCAATTTGGTAAAATATTGAACTTGGAAATGTTTTCCTTTCGATATGGGAGTCGTGCCAATTGATGTTGACCTGTCTTGAACAATGTCAAGAGGAAGGGCTCAGGATTATCTAAGCTGGTAATTAAAAATGATGCTCCAGGGGAACAATACAATTATTACAAAAGCATGTGACATAGATTATACGTATACAGGGCCTACTACAGTATTATAATTATATTTATATATCAAACAGTAACCATTTCTTTATTTCCTTTTTTCCCTTTTATTCAGTTCGTTCAATGCTGTCTATGTCGATATCATGTTAACCCGCAATGACCGGTAAGAGGGTTTCTGTGCACATTCTAGATACCGGTAATGAAGAACGTTGATCCGCCCTCTGAATAAACAAAGCACTGAACGCCTTTTTCGCGGTCACACATTACACACACACACACACACTCAATCACACATACAAATACCGTCCTTGTGAAGCTCAGAGCCTAATAGCCGTTCGCATACATGCAGATCTACCTTGTTAATAAATAACTTAGCATATCTAAGTTCAGATAGGAAGATGTAAGTCGTCAATTGTCCAATATATTCTTATTAACTGAGTGGTCTCGCGTCATTGTTCCTTGTAGGCCTGTGCAAGTCAGTTCAATCAAATCTAGTCTCATCTTCTGTACGTGTCGAGCAGCCTACATCGTAATTATTTGATGTACAGCTTTAATTTGAACGCTCAGCTGTTTGAGGAAAGACGTGATCAATTGACTTTCTCTACATTATTGTTATCACATTTCCACAGGGCGCGCAACTTGCCTATCACTTTCGTCCTTAAGTTTTTCGTATCGCATATAGATTTCATCTGAGGATTAGGACGGCCTGAGACTCCTTGCGCATAATATGATTAGTTTCCAAAAGAGATTTTCTTAACGTGCTCGCTTGATCCCTCATCTGAAGTTATTTCACAGCAATGACGAACGCGAACGCCAAGATTGACTCAGCTGCTAATAACGTCAACAGTACTGACAAGTCCGTCAAGGAAGCATGGCCTACGGAAGACACGACGCACAGTGAAGAATGTCAAGCGATGGAAAAGATTCCTTTAACCTCCGAGGAGAAAGTAAAAGAGCCTCTCCGTGTCATTTTGTGGACTGCCCCTAGATCCCTCTCCACAGCTTTTGAGCGATGCATGACGATGGTGCCGAATTCGAAGATCTTCAACGAAATGTATGCCGCAGCGTACCTTCTGGGACCTAATCGTCAAAAACAGTGGTGGCCAAAGTTGACTCCAAAGCATTCGTTCAAATACTGCAAGACGCGGCTCGAGAGGGATCTTTCCGAATATGATTTTGTCTTTGCCAAGGATTTCGCCCTCGGCATGCATGAACATACCGACATGCTACCGAAGGGTTACCAGCATACATTCCTCATTAGGCATCCGCAAAAGATGTTCACATCTCTTCGGAAAACGCTCTGCGCATCGAAGCTTATCAAATATCTTAGTTTGGGTGGAAAGATTCAGAGATGTTTTCCGGGCAAGGGGTACTTCTATCAGGACATGTGGGAGCTGTACCAATATCTGACAAAGCAAGAAGATCAGCCTGTTCCAATCATCCTTGACGCAGATGATATCATCAGAGACCCTGAAACCATGATTAGAAAGTATTGTGAAAGCATCGGTCTCACTTTCCAGCCAGAAATTTTGAAGTGGAACAAAGCGGAGCTGTCCGAGCTTCCGTGGGAAGGTGCAAAGATCTTCAGGGCGGCAAACTGGTTGATCGGCTACTACAACAACGCGCTCAGGAGTACGGGCTTTGTAAGGAAAGATCGAAGCAGTTCGGCGGGAGCGAGAACCACTTCGCCAACAGACGCACGAGATGCTGCCGACAGGACGGGCCAAGTACCAGCTGCTGAGGGAAACAAAGACGATATCAAGGTCTCGGACATGACATCGACTGACCAGGCACCTGGGGAGCAGAACGGGAACAATAGTGATAGACAAAATAGTCCTGCTGTCAGTGATACACCTACTACTTCCCTTGATCCACCCGATATTGATTACACGGTGTCCATGCATCCTGATGTCTTGTATGCAGTCGAGTATAGCATGCCGTTCTACAAAGAGTTGTATTCTAGAAGAATTGTACTCGACAAGGTGGCTCGTATACCCACCTGCTGATGAACAGTTAGTCTTTGCAATAATGCCATGGACAATTATCCCTGATTTCGTGCAATTATGGTCTCACAGACTCAGTACATATTGACTGATATATTTTCATGGATATATAGGATGACGCTGTGTATAATCAGAGATAGAAGATGGTTTGATTATGAATATACTTTACCTTCATTCAAAACTTAACTTTCGAGTAAAACCTAAACGCCTGAGAGATTAGCTTAGCAAAGGACTTTGTAAGCCTTTGCGAAACGGGATATGATTGTAGGCCTGTGCGAAACGAGGTATGATTCTATTCTTTATTGAAGCGAGGATGAGAACACCGTGAGGTCTTCCTGTATCTTTGCAGAAGAATCATATACCTTGTGGCTTCTCATGTTAATTTATTCACGACTACAGCTGTATACGACGCTACTCCTGGTAGACTGTAAATTATTTTATAAAGTATTTATGACGGACGAAATATTTAGACAAGAAGTAGCGTTTCATGTTATTGCACTGGGCATTGTCGCTTGTTGTGTTAAGACATAGCAGAGCTGTCAAAATGAAATGGCGATGATACACGAGGCTTTTGTCGCTTTTGTGATGTTTCTTTGACTCGCACCATTCAGAGTGATAATTTATTTTAATCTCTGAAATATTTGAAACCACAACAATGCCGCTTAGATGATATTAGTTCGCCTACCGACGTAATTTTAGGATCCTTCGTTTACCCCGTTTTAAGAGTGTGTGCAAAGTATTTTACGGGTAGAAAGTTTTGATTGATGATGTATTCCACGTGAAATGTATCATCTAAACCGTATCATTCTAACATTATTTTAACTCTCAATGTGAATATGGCCATATAGATTTAATGCAGCAAAAGTTTCTCGTCAGCATTCAATTGACATCACTCAAAGATACCTTATTCATGAATTTCAGGAAATTCAATATCTAGCTTTGTTCAACCACATCTGTACTAGAAATTATATTGCGCACTGATTAATGTAATAGAACTACAAGCGCATATGAAGTTTGCAACACCCACAGGGATCTTGAACAAGCAGTCACTTGATGTGACTGTGAAATGTCTCCTATTAATTCGAAAATCTTGTTAAATCTGTAATTCGGGGTCATGAAATGTCAGTTATGCCTTCATAATTACGATACACTTGCTCTGAGCGAACATGTAAGGAAGTCGCAGTAGTGTATGTGCATGTAAATCTCGAACTTGTTTTTGCTGGTCTTTATCTCTAGGTTTATTAGATATCTGCGTTGGATTGTACAATGTCCCTCCGCTTTATATGAAATTCTTAAGAAGTGATGTAAGCATACTTCTTAAACAAAATTGTCAGGGAATGACATCTGTTCGGCTTCACGAAATGGCAAGAGTATAACATCACTTTACTTCGGTTTTATTGGTTGATAGAATGAGCACCCCTTAAGTTAATTCTTGGAAAGATCTCTTACAACCAAGGGTTCTTAGTGCTCGTCTAACCTTAATCAATGAAATATGTTTCTTCGATATTCTTGTAAAATTTTAATCATAGGTGAAGAAAGACATCATGTACTATTTCATCCGGGTTTGAATAGCTGTGAATGAACGTGATAAGGACGGTAAACATTCACACTAAAGAGGGCTGTTTCACCTTTTATAGAACAAAACAGAACTTGTCTAATAACCTATTACGCCCGCACCCCACCTCTCCAATATTATTCGTAATGTAAGCCGAGAATGTTCTAGTTTACGGTTATGTCCCGTAGGGAGACAAGAGTCTTTTCAGTCCCTGCTTGTTTCCTGAAGAGTTATGAATGCTTTTAAGCTTTACCTTGCCATATGATAATTTCTCTCTTTTTCTTCACAATATCAGGCAAAACTCAGACAAAAGTTTTAACTTTCGCAGTAAAAACTTTGCTTATATTTCGATCACTTGGAACGCATATCAGTCGAGTAAACTAGTATTTAACAACATTCTGTTTTTTCATTTAGGTGGTAATGTCATAAATTATGTTGAATCCAATGACGCAGAATCGTTAAATGACTCTCAGTTAGGTGGATTTCCACTTCTGAGATGACAGCGATTACTACCATGAGGAAAGAGAGAAGTGAATCCATTTTCATTACCTCCAAGAGACTAATATGAGAATTAGTCGCTGTTTTCTCTCTTTCTGAATATCGTTGTTTGTTTGTTTGTTTGTTTAGAATTCTGTCG
Organism: Diadema antillarum; assembly: GCF_040938485.1. Classification (NCBI taxonomy): domain Eukaryota; kingdom Metazoa; phylum Echinodermata; class Echinoidea; order Diadematoida; family Diadematidae; genus Diadema; species Diadema antillarum. Next base: position 801,582 of record NW_027271630.1, read on the forward strand.
AATCGATATCTTGGACTGTATTCGCATGAGCTCTTAATTCTGAATTAAACTAAACCTATTTTTCACATACATCTATTGTTTCTTGTCATTACTTCGTGGAAGGCCAGATCGAGTTGACTTGTTCGAGTGGATATGCATGTGGATATGCTTTTTCGAAGAATATTGAATCAATATTGAATGCATTGAAACCTACATAGTTCCGTTTTCATAAATTCATCATAGATTAACCGATGTGATTCGTTGTATCGTGTGATAGATAAACCGATTCACCAATCATTCAATGGCTCATACTCGGAGCCATTTTCCGAAAACTAATTCATTTACTAGAGAACATAATTTGGATGAAATAACCCTTCCGAAAGGTACTTAGGTACCACGTCGTGTTGGTGTTTTTTTCATGATTTTATCTCAATTGAATTCATAGCAGTTTTTCTTCACATACACTGTCAACGTTTCAGCATTTCAGTTGAGAGAGTTTAATATCACACATTAGTTTCAATCATTTTTTACACTTCTTTCCATTGTCACTCCCATTTAAAGCTTTGGCAGTCTAGTAGTTTATGTGTCAAAACTGTTCACTGGATAGCATGGAGACTGTCAAAAATATACTATCTTTATGATATATATATATATATATATATATATATATTTTTTTTTTTTAAACTTCTTTAGTGGCAAATTCTACGAAACAAATAAATGACTTCTCAGATACTTACTCATTGCAGAATGTGTGGAACGGAAATGAAACACGGAAACCGCGTCAGCCTTGATGACCGTTTTTTTTTAGATATAGACACATTCAATATATTTGTTTTTTCCCCCATAACATGATTACTTATTAACATAATGTGGCTGCCAAAGCAAAAATTTGTTGCACCAAAGGGAATTTCCAGGATGTTCAGAAAAACAAATGTTGTTGAGAAAAACATCGTATGGAACAATCAACAACCATCACCTCCTCGTCAGGAGTTATTCATTTTACTGAACACCTTCATCTTCTTCAAACGGAAGAGCAGATGTTTTGAAGAAGGCGAAGAAAATGCATTGGCCATAATTAATAAAAGTACAATATATCCATGTGTGCCATGCTTCATTTTGCACTACCTGCATATTTTGTGTCTATAAGAGTAACAGCTCATGTTTGACGCATATCTAAAACTCTTATAGTAATTCTTTGTACTTTCCTTTAATCTCCCTTCTCCATTTACAAATAAAAACAATCAACAACCTCAGCATTGAATTTCACTAATCAACACATAATTTTTATGGTGTTATTGTAACAGCTGTCTTCAGCAGTCGCTGGCTCCTCGAAACAGAGTAGCATAGTGAATGCAGTGACGAATTTGGAGGGGGAGGGGCACCAGGCGCGCGCCCTCTCTTTATTCTATTTATTTTTTGTTAAAACGAAAAAAAAAAAAAAAAAACATGGGGGAGGGGGAGGCGTACGCCCCCTTTGATTTTGTAAAGGCGCTTCCCCATTAGGAGACATGACCATATATCTCCTGTTCTCCGCTCACTCCATTGGCTTCCAGTACATTCCCGTATTACTTTCAAGATCCTACTTCTGACGTACAAAATCACACGTAATCTTGCACCCATATATCTTCAAAACCTAGTCTCTCTCCGCTCCTCCTCTTCTGCCAGACCCCTCCGTTCATCTTCCTCTCTCCAATTACTTCATGGCCCACGTACAAAAACCCGTTATGGTGACCGAGCCTTCTCTTCCATTGCTCCCACTCTTTGGAATAAACTCCCTCTTTATATTCAGAATGCCTCATCTGTCGAATCATTTAAAATTCTTCTTAAAACTCACCTGTTTAATCAGCTGTATTTTTTTTTTCTGGAGGCGCACACAGTTATCAATTGTTGTACCATTGTATCACGTGTATTTTTCTTTTCTTTTCTTTTCTTTCTTCTTCTTTTGTTACTGTTAACGTTAATTTTGTTAATGTTATTGTGTTTTCTAGTCTATTTGTATGAGTAGCAAAGTGCGCTTAGAAACGTCAGTATGAAGCGCCATAAAAATGCAATTATTATTATTATTATTATTATTTACGAAATTCCTGGATCCGCCCTTGGAATTAGCGTCTAAACATAAAGCCTTATAAACAGGAGTTATAATGGTGAGTCACAGAAAAGGAATGAAAATGAGTTGGTGCATTATCACTCGTGTAAATATATAGCAAACAGCCTCTTGGTGGGGAAATACCTTGAACAAAAATGCCACATTACGAAAAGGGATTGAGTAATGCAAAACCTAGCTATGATTATCGTGCTGACGGAATATATAATGTCTTTTGATTTTTGATTTTGGTTTTTTTTTTAATAGTAATTTTTTAGACAGCCTCCCGGTCAATATTGCATTTGACACTACTCCAGTAGAAGAAGTTTCTTTCATTATATTTATACCTATTTGTGTTGATAATGAGCTTTCATGGAAGGGTCATATCAATAGTAATTGCAAAATTGTTTCACGTAATATTGGCATATTAAATAGGTGGAAATATTCCTTCATCATTTTATTCCTTCATCGGCACTTACAACACTTAATGCAAGCTTGATATTACCGTATTTGTATTACGGAATTCTTGCTTGGGCCAATACTTATCAGATATTGATAGATAAACTTCTTTCAATACAAAATATGTCGCTGAGAATTATTGATATAATGATAAATAAGATAGATAAAAATATTGATGCTTTTTGTTTATTTTGAAAATAAAAGACTTATATTTGTTCAACTTGGACGATTCATGTTTAACTACAATTTATTATAATCAATTACCTAAAATGTATCAGTATTTATTTCATCGGAGAAAATGATATCACGCGACAATCCAGTGATTTTATCTCCCTTTAATCTAAACCCATATACCCGATATACATTTGGTTATGATTATAGAGGAACAAGATTTTGGAATATAGCTTAGATAAGAGTTTGCAATTATGTTACTTAAGTTCATTACATTGAAATATAAACGAAGAAAGTGTTTGTTGTCGACGTACAATACTACATATTACTAGTATTAGATTATTAATATTGTTTATGTAATGATTTTCGAACCCTCTCCTGTCCTGACGATGGAAGGACTTCTTCACAAATCTCTCGTTTTCTCTTTTTCTTCTCCTTCACCTTCTTTCCTTCTTTCTTTCCTTATTTGAAATTCGTTTTTGTGTGTGTGTGTGTGTGTGTGTGTGTGTGTGTGTGTGTTTTAGAAAGAGTGTGTGTGTGTGTGTCAGGGGTCTAGTTGTGGTGTCTTTTGAATGGCATTTGTACCGTTTTTATGTACATGTTGCACCCAGAATGGGTTGATTTATGAATGATTTGAATGAAATCAATAAAATATCATTGAAAAACAAAAAAAAAAAGTGAACAAAAAAGTGAACAAAAACAAAAAAGTGTGTGTGAGAAAGTGTGTGTGTGTGTGTGTGTGTGTGTGTGTGTGTGTGTCAGGGGTCTAGTTGTGGTGTCTTTTGAATGGCATTTGTACCGTTTTTATAATCATGTTGCACCCAGAATGGGTTGATTTATGAATGATTTGAATGAAATCAATGAAATATCATTGAAAAAAAAAGTGAACAAGAAATAAATTCTGTTGTATTTCCCAATTTATGTGTCAACCATCAACTAACCCTTGCATGAATGATAATGAATGATATCAAATGAAAAAAAGATAAAGTAATGAATATCAGTAAATATAGAGAGATAAGTCTGTAGATTGACAGATGCATTTATTGATGTATGAAAAAATTGAATATGAATAGTATGTGAAACAGGTGAATAGTTGTAGAAAAATAAGAATACGTACTAAAATATTATTTTTATGTGTCTGTCTATCCTTATATCTATTATATATATTTATATTTATATATTTATATGTTGAAGGCCCGGAATACAGTTTTGTTTGTGATATGTATGTAAGTAAATGTGTCTGTAAATACATGTGTTTATACATGAAGCATATAACTCGTGGGAAATGTCTGCGACGATAACAGATGGAATCTGACATATCAACAAGGAGCGGAGCGAACTTTTTCTACACACAAGGTAGACGAACTTTTTAAAGAGTTGCACTCTCGAGTAGACTAATGAAATGAAATACAGGAAACAGTGATGGATTTTAGCCAAAGAATCCTTTGTACACATCCGTACAAACAAGGACAAAAACTTACACATATGTGGAATATTTGTTAATATGTTGACATTTCTGTATATACAGTACATAATATGTACTAACAATGTGTAGTGCATGTAACAGCCGTGTATACATATAAAGATTATTATACACATGCAGAAATCATATGTTTATAGTAATTTTATGCGATTACAATATATATAAAATCTGTACACATCTGTACACAAAGGTACATGTCAAGGCAGAAATTCATGTCATTCATATAAGTTGATGTTTATGCAGTTATGTACAAATATTATTATATATAATGTGTGTGCGTTTATGCGCTTGCCGTTTTGTGTGTGTGTGTGGGGTTGACTTGTGTGGACTGATTGCACTTCTAATCTGCATTGTAGTTGATGGATAATAATTGTAAGAATGTCGTATACGGTAATTAACAAACTGTGAGATGAACAAACTTTCCAGGTCGACACAGGAGGTCAAAGAACTTTATCAGGTTATTGCGAATTCTTGCGAATACTGAAAGATTAATCATGCCACTGATGATAAAACCACATCATACAACTTATACACTTTACATGCACTTACACATCAGTGTCATGGCTGCGTGTGTGTGTGTGTGTGTGTGTGTGTGTGTGTATATGTGTTTGTGCGCGCGCGCGTGTCTGAGCAAGATGGTTCATGTGTATATCGGATGAATGCGCTTTTAATCTACGTCTTTAATTGATGAGAAATATTTGGAACGCTATCATTTGCTAATTTACAAGAAGATGAACTCTTGCTCAGTCAGAATGACTCTTGAGTTGAATGAACTTTTTAACTGATTTGTCATCACAGCAAAGAACTTAACAAAGGTTGTGAATAACAACCATAGACAGGTAAAAAAAAAATAAACCAAAAAATCCTGCAAGGACACAATGTACACATTAACTTTAAGGTCAGATCACTAGTAAGATTTTTCGTTCCCAATAGTCTAAAGTTCTTTTATTTTTCTTGTTGTTCTTGTTGTTAAACCAACAGCATTTTGGACGTCTAGAAAAGTTCGTTTACTTCTTACCGGTCAGTATATGCAGAGTGCTGGCGTTACTCTGACAAAGAGGTATGTTCGTTATCCTTGGGTGAACATAATGCCTAATATACTCAAAGAGTTCAGAAAACTTTGCTCTATTTATTTTTTGTTTACCCCCTCGGCTTCTCCCCTCTTTTTCTTTTTTTATTTCTTTTTCTTCTTCTTTAGTCCAGATGACCTGCCTCCTTTAATCTAATAAGTCCGGAAGCTTTCAAGCTCAGATTAATCCACAACCTGCAAGATGTTCTGAGAGCTGTTGAAACATTCGGTATAACATGAATATTACCGAAAACTGAATATCGCATTTCGTTAGAAATATGAGAGATAAACACAAATGAGATTGAGTGGTTTAGCCAGGAGATTTATGCACAGTAACAATAACAGTAAACAAATAGTTACTAACACCTAGTAATTGATTTCTATAGAGCCTTCTTTCGTTTTGCACATATTTAAAGAAAAGAATGTTGAAAAAATGTTGAGAAATGGAAAAGACATGTGGAGCTAATTTACAATTGCAGTGTGGATAGTGTATGATTATAAGGGATGATGATAATGTATTTTTTTTTTCGAATTGTTTTATTGTGGCATAACGATAAGAATTATAATTATCATTATTATTTCTGTGCTACAATTACAGTTTATCATACAATTCTAATTATCATCGTTAATATTGTATAGCTTTTATAATTATCGTCATCATCACCCTCACCAAGTTAGCAATCACTCTACTACGTGCAAAATGTCTGCCTTATATACGTCACTGACATCTAGACATCACCTTATGACATTATACTGGAGCATAGTCATGCTACCGCTCGAAAAATAATCATCACGTTGGCTATGCAGAAGTATAATAAATCACTGCAGAATCATAAATCACTGACCACCCACTCAAATAATGCCTTAACGAGTGATAAAAATGACGACTACCTTGTGTTCACTGCATTACCAAGCAGGAAACAAAATTCATCATCTTGTATGACTGTATATTTAATCAAGAGCAGGTACAGGAATGTTTTGAACGTTTGAATCGAAATAAATTATCAAAATGTTCAAATAATGCCCCTTTCCCTCCCAGCCTTTCCGTTGACTGAGAATAGCTCGCATGTTTCCGTGTTACAAATATCTTATAAACAAAAGACATTGCAAGTTATATGCTCGGTCTATGGGGAGTGCACTGTCCAATGCCTTTATTAATTGTATTAGTCTTATTAAGAGGTTGTTGACAGATTGGTTTGGAAATTTTGGTTTGAAGGTGTGTTTTTATTGTTTTTGGCTGTGTCCGAGTAATCGCAAGAAAAAAAAAACAAGTAGAAAATTATGATGAACTATATGACAAGGAATCATTTTGGCTACATAAGTGATCTTGAATCAACACAAATCAACATGCATTTGAATTAAATAGTTCGTTTAATCAGAAAAAGTAGAAGTCACTCTATCTTCCGTGCACTAATAATTAAAGGGAAATTGAACAAATGGATGTTGTCAGAAGAATGTATTTCTCTTCACGCACCATAGTAGTAACTGCTTATCCTTGGTACAATCATATATCTGTTCCTAAATAAGATCCATAACACCTACAGGCTAAGTAATGACTTCATACGGTTTCAATGAAGACAAGTCAAGCCAGTATCGTTTTGTGACCGACTTTGATTGCAGTATGTTCAGTCTGTATTATTGGCTTCTGAGCTTGCACTCTTGTCTTGTCGATGCATGTCACTGACTTATCTCTCACCAAGTCTCTTTCTCTATATTATCCGCCTCTTTGTTCCCTCTCGACCGTACAAACTGCAAAAAATTAATCTGCGATGAACTTTCGATCAACCCTGTTCGGTACTGATCACCTCAAAGAAACGGGGATGTGTTTTGATCTGGTTTTGGCTGATGTTTGCGTGCAGCTGTCATGAAATTGTTGGTGTCGAAGTTGAAATCTTGCATAACACATATAGCAAATATTGTGACTGATTTTCGTGGTCTAAATGACGTACTTGTCCTTTGTTAAATTTACTGCGCAGGTAGGGATCGAAAGAAATATGATTATGTTGATCTGTCAGTCTACAGGAAATTAACAGCTAAGTTCAATTATTCAACTAATCGTATAATTAGCGTGTCAGTATTTGTCGAACAAATAGAGGAAATACAAGTCAATCAGAACGCATACAGAAATCAGCTATTCATAGCGTGGAACAGGTAGCCGCTATGATATTCTGCTATAAGAAACATGACCAGTCTTTTTCTACAGAGTGTACAATTTTGCGTAAGTAAGTACATGATAATGAATTTGTTATATCATACAGTTTTCGACATGGAGCGACGAACAACCTTTATTCATTTTGTGGTATGCCCTACATATCTTTCGACTCATGATAAAGCTTGGACTAAAGTAATATGCTACAGTGTTTCGCACATTACAAGGAATCAGATGGTAAGCAAATCATGTTGCTTGCATATTGAAGATACACAAGCACGAATATAAGATATAAGAATATATAACAGGATAAGAATATATACAAATGCAAAATTATCACACATTTCACATCATTTCTAACTTGACTATGATATATGTTTCGTTAAAATCAGATCTCACATTCAGTCAACCAGTTTGACATTGGTTTGGAATTGCATTTTACTAGTATCACCATGACAATATCAACTTATCGGGCCGAATATGTACTGTATGTCATACATGTATGAATCTCTGTCAAATTTTCATTTCTACATATGAAAGGAGGACAACACCGATGAGTGGTGATTAGTGGTAATGACAATTGAATGATAACGGTGATGATGATGAAGATAACGATGATGATGATGATGGTGATGATGATGATGATGATGATGATTATGATATTGGAAGAAAAACCCTAGAAAGAAGCCTGGAAGGAGATGGTGGTGCAAGTTTTTAGAAATAGCATAGTTAACACTTGAAAATGTTTCATCACTTGTCATGTTTACTTACGAAATATTTTGTATTACCACAAAGTATTGTTCGTGTTTCGAAAAAATATGAAAATAAACTAAACTGAAACTGAAACTTACAAAACAGAGGGGGCATCGTTATCATTTTCTTTTTTTGAGAATGGTTAGTATTGATCTTATACTGTACACTAATTCTCCACCAACAGTGACCAAGGGCGCAGACACAAACTATTGATGATACATCGCCTAACACTCCAGTAATGGGAGGAGGGAGGGCAAAGATGCATCGTGGAGAAAGTTCATTCACCTAAGAAACTATATTCCTAATCGGTTACCATGGCATAGTGCAAATATGACAGATGACGTTGGGAGAACAAATGAGTACAGTTTAAACGGCATTGTTAATTAGTGTAATCATTAACCTTTATCACACGGTGCATCGCGAGATAAGAAGAGATGAAGATAAAGGTTGGACGTTTCGTTAATAATTGTCAAGGATCTCTACCCATCCAAATCGGTAACATGCACTGGCTCATGGCACCCCTCCAAATACTGTATATCCCTCTTCTAAAATGATTCTATCCACACACACACACACACACACACACACACACACACACACACACACACACACACACACACACACACACACACACACACACACACACACACACACACACACATCACCACCTCTCATTTCCCCTTTTCCTTGTCTTTCGATGGTGGGGATGGTTGGCGGGCAGGTATTAATGCACATCCGAATTGTTTTCCACAGTCATGTGACAGAGAAACTGACAGTATATACAAAGTGTATGCTGAATGCCATGTACAGTAGCAGTATAAACATAACAGAGAGCAGTTGAACTCACAAGGACCCCTCCCCCCCCCCCCCAAAAAAAAAAAAAATAGAAGAAGAAATGAAATAAGATTATTTGTTTCACCGTCAAAGACTTTTGAAAGATGTGGGTCCAGAGTATTCGTGTTTAGATGAAAAGTGTGTGCTTGTGTTAAACTCCACAATCAGCAAAACGCGGCTTTCGATTATTGTTCTGCCATTATTTCACATTATTCTTCGAGTTCTGAAATTGGCTTGGAATTGCTTTATATAAGAAAAAAAGAGATTTCTGTTCTTGACACAGACATTGATGAGTTTGTATGTGTGTGTGTGTGTGTGTGTGTGTGTGTGTGTGCATCTTCTCTACTTACTCTTGCCATACACTCACAACACACGAAATACTTATATCATAGAACGAGATCATTGATCATTAAAACTTTACTGTTTCATTCAGTTATAGAAAAAAATCTCACATTACATTCATTTTTCGACAAACTTCACTGAAAATAATTGAGGAAGGTATAAAGTGATATTACCCCCCCCCCCCCATCACACACTCAGGGAGGAGTTGCTCTTTTGAGTTTTTATTTGAAATATATTGATTTTGTATGATTTTCTATTCTTCCTCCTGCTATGCATCCATAATATTTTTACTATATGAGATTATTATTGTCAATCATAATATGAACGATCATATTTCATAAACATATCACTCGATGAATATGGACATTTCAGGGTATATATGATCATATAATTTGTTTTCCAAAACGTCAAATAAATATATAAAAAGTTCAAGATAGCTTAAGATCTAAATAAATGATAGAATGAAATCCCCCCAACACTCACCAAGAAAATACTTTTTTTTTTCCAAATCAGGATAACTTATAATCGAAATAAAGGAAGGTAAGAAATTACATTTCTCCACCCACACCAAGGGAGGTATACGACATATATACACGTCTCCCTCACTTTTATACCATTCATGGACACTCCCAACAAAATCATGGACCCCCACCTTCCCCTACACACATCCTGAAAATCCTCACACACAAACATACGCACACATACACACAAGCACACCTGTTCCAGTTCATCTTTCTGCCCCTGACAAAAAAAAAGAAAGAAAGAAAACAATTTCTTTTTAAGAAAATTTCATTGGTTTTTCCCATTTTTGTATTAGATTCACTTCAGTTTTCCCCCTTTAGGCTACATTTTATCGTCATCTCTGCAATCTTCCATCACATATATTACCTTTTGCACGGATGGCAAAGTGCCTTGTTTTATAGAATTGAAAATGATATGCTTTACTAGAAAAAAGATAAACAATTCATTACATATTAGCCCCTATATTCTAACAAGTTTTTGTTTTTGTTTTCGGATACTTCCATAAAAATAGATTTCCAATCATCACTGTCAACTTCCCGTGTATACAACGTTTTTAATTACCTCCTGCCATAGTCGTTTTACCTTCGGGCAATCTAAGCATTTTTCCCTATGAAACAGTCTATGACAGCGCCCTCATTCCTTCAACTGAGAGATGAAGACACCTGTATCGGTGGTTAATAGTTACGTGATCAAGCGTAGTGACCATCTTTTGATAAATTCACTCAAATCAATAGTTGATTTAGTACGCCGTAATCCGGGGTACTGCCAATTTTCTGTTATTTTAATGACGTTTTATTTCCTCCTCTTGCTCTGCATTTACAAAACACGTAATATCACAATAAACTGATACACGAAATAATTACATCGTGTAGAAACAGATCATCGATACATAATGTATTTGAGAACACTTTTTTTTTCTTTTCTCTCGATTATCGAAGAAAATTCTCACATTTTGATACATAATTATAGTTTTTCCGAACAAAATCTAAAGTCAAAACAATAAAAAAGGTACGAAATTTTAACACACTCAGGGAAGGGTTACACTTTTGTGTTTTTATTTGAATGGTTGTTTGTATTAGCTTATACAATTCCTTGATCATGCAATTTATTTTCCAAATCAAGATACTAGTAGCTTAAAATAAACCAAAACCCAAAGAGAAATGTTGATCGAGTGAAAGCAGCAACATTAGTAGAACACATCAGTGAAAGTTCGAGGAAAATCGGAAAATCGATGCAAAAGTTATGAAATTGTGATTTTCTTTAAAGGTTTGGTGTTGGGACCGCTGGATGAGGAGACTGCAAGAGTTCATGACGTCGTGTGTGGACAACAATATAAAGAAAATATAGAGGGAATTCCACAAAAATTCATTTTTTTTCATGAAAATTACACACTCCATCAACTTGATACTGACGTATGTTACGGGTAGTAATTATTCTCCCTGCTTTCTGAAAGCAGCTAGTCAAGTGCTCTTTCATTATGCTAGAAAAGTGAAATCATTTTAAATTTTCTTTATATTCTCTTTAAAATAATTTTTGTCCACACATGTCATCATAACTCCTAGTAGTCTCCTCATCCAGCGGTTCCAAAACAAACAAACTTTAAAAAAATCATAACTTTTGCATCGACTGTCCGATTTTCCTCAAACTTTCACCTTGTGTTCTACTAATGTTGCTGCTTTCACCCAATCCACATGTCTCTTTGGGTTTTGGTTTCCTTTAAAAGCAAAAAAAAAAAAAAAAAGAAGAAAAAAAGAAGAAGGATGGAATGAAGTTTCCCCTCCCCAACACCCACCAAGGGAGGTATGCGATATTTAATACGCTTTCTTCCTTTCACTATTAATAAACACACCAACGAACTCATGAACCCCCATCCCCTACACACACACACCCAAACACCCCCCCCCCACACACACAAACATCCATCCATACGGTTGATGCTCGTTATTCCGAAGGTTCGTTATTCCGAAACACATGCACAAATTCCTTATGTTCGTTAGTCAGAAAATGGGAAAGGCTTCGTTGGTTTAGGGAGGTGTTCCTCCCTCTCACCTCCCTGGTTAGTCCGAACATTAAATTGTGTCGTTATTCCGAAGGTTAGGGATTCCATGATTCGCTAATCCGAAAATTAAACTATATAGGTTCGTTATTCCGAAGGTTTGTTACTCCCAAAATGGAATAAGGTTCGTTATTCCAAAGATTCGTTAATCCGAAAATGAAAAGACTTAAGGTGCTTAGGCTAACTAACGCACCTTCGAAAGCAGAAACTTATTTCGATTTCAGATCAACGAACCTTCGAAATAATGAACATTTTTTTTTCATTTTCGGATCAGTGAACATTTGGTTTAACTAACCTGTGGAAAAACGAACTGGAACAACGCTTTTTTTCATTTTTGGATTCTAAATTTCTATATAATCTTGTATAAGATATATTTTTATTACTTTTTGTACGGATGCAATGGCAGAATGCCTAATTGTTTTATAGAAATAATATATACGTGTAATAACTGTATTCTAACAATTGTGCTGGATCCTCCCATTAAGATGGATTTCAAACAATCACTGCTACTTGTTTTTACAACTTTTACAATTGCCTCCTGCCGCATACAATCGTTTTAAAACCTCTGGGCAACCTAAAAATAAATGTTGGTATGTTTCTATACTTCTTTTCTACAAAACTATGAAAGAAAAACTGTTCAAAAACCAATTTTGTGTAAAAGCTTCTGTTTCGTTTGATATAAGAATGTCCCCTATTAAATTTTGTTATAATTTGTATTGAAAGGCTCTTGTCTATCATACTATAATAATTATAGGCCTATGTAAGACTACTGTTCTTGCTCTCAATTTCCCTATTCCAAGATGATATTGACAACTGTAAGTGTCTGTAATCTGTAATAAGCATGTAAACCTTCTGAAATTGTTAAATGAAATAATCATATAATATTGTCTAGACTT